>NC_072467.1:28839081-28921581 GCF_027596085.1 Anoplopoma fimbria | reverse complement strand
GTTTACTTCCTGTGTTTCATCATGTTTACTTCCTGTGTTTTATCATGTTTACTTCCTGTGTTTCATCATGTTTACTTCCTGTGTTTCATCATGTTTACTTGCTGTGTTTAAGGATCTTACATTGCTGCTGGCCTGAGGCTGCATTCTGTAACACTTCATGATGTTCTGGAAGGATCTGTCTTCTTTGGTCACCTGACAAAAACAACAGACGCTTAGATTTACTTCAACAGAGAGAAACACACAGTACGCAGTACACCCAGTACATAGTACACACAGTACACAGTACGCAGTACACAGTACACAGTACACAGTACGCAGTACGCAGTACACAGTACACGCAGTACGCAGTACACAGTACACAGTACACAGTACACACACACAGTACACACAGTACGCAGTACACACAGTACGCAGTACACACAGTACATAGTACACACAGTACATAGTACACACAGTACACAGTACACAGTACACAGACCTTGGCCATGACGTACACAGCACACATGAGCAGCTGGTCCAGGTGGCGGTCCATCATCAGGTCGCTGCAGTGAACCAGAGAATATTCAAAACACGTCCAGATCTTCCTCCTCAGATCTGAAGAGATGTCCAGTTTGGAACAAAGGTCTCTGAGACGCACGCTGGCCAGGTGATACACCTGAGGAGGAGACAGGTGAGTGTGTTGAGTGATGGACAGTTAGATGAAGATCAGCGAGGGGAACAACTCCTCTCACTTTCACTGAAGATAATCACAACGATGGAAAACAACATTTATTGTTGAACCTGGATCTGAACCTGGACCTGAACCTGAACCTGAATCTGAACCTGAATCTGAATCTGAATCTGAATCTGAATCTGAACCTGAACCTGAATCTGAATCTGAGCCTGAACCTGAACCTGTCGTATCCCAGTGGTAGAACCAGTGAGGTGTCGTCTCCATGACGACAGCAGGATGAAACAAAGGGAGCGTGGTACCTTCCTGAAGAACAGCGACAGCGAGCCTTTCCTCAGCGGACTGGCAGCTGCCGGTTTAGCCGGTTTGGTGACGGCTGATTGGACGGTGAGGGTGCCGGTCAGCGTCTGCGCTGACAGCGGCTGCAGCGTGGCTCCGCCCTGTCCGGTCACGCTCACCTGGACGGGGAAGAAGGTGATGCCTCCGCTCTCATTGGCTATGCCTGCAGAGGTCAGAGGTCAGAGGTTAGTTACTCGTCATCGTGGTTCTTTACTCGGTGTAAGCGTGTCGGTTCCTCACCCTGCACCGGGATGGTGACCGTCTGCCCGTTGTTGGCGGTGACGGTGGCGGTCGCCATGGAGACCACCGTCTGCCCGGCCGGGATGGCGGCGACCAGGCCGGTCTTGGTCACGGCGGTCGGTGCTGTGCCGGAGGAGGAGACGCGAGGCTCGCCGTCCACCGGGTCCACGAACAGACGGCGGCGGAACGGGCCGGTGGGAGGAGAGCTGTACCGGTCCAACAGCGTGGTGGGAGACGGGGACACGCCTGAGGACAGACGGACAGATTCAAGACACAAAGACGATTCATATGATGAAGTAAAGACACAAAGACGATTCATATGATGAAGTAAAGACTCAAAGACGATTCATATGATGAAGTAAAGACTCAAAGACGATTCATTACTCACCTCTGAGTTCTGGTCCCTGGTTGGTGGGAGTCTGAGGAACACTGCTGCTCTCATCGCTCTGCTCCAGATACTGAGGAGGCATCACCTGGACCACGACCAGACCAAGACCACATTATAACCAGGCCACAACCAGATTACATCCAGACCACAACCAGAGAACATCCAGACCACAACCAGATTACATCCAGACCACAACCAAAGAACATCCAGACCACATTCAGACCACATCAAGACCACAACCAGACCACAACCAGACCAAACCCGACCACATCAAGTGACTAACTGAGTGGAGTGGAGCTTCCTAAACAGACTGAGTTGATAAATATCTACCTTCAGGATGAACGTGTTCACTAATACATTACATTACATTACATTACAGTCATTTAGCAGACGCTTTTATCCAAAGCGACTTACAGTCAGTAGTATATTACATATCATTCACCCATTCACACACTGATGACAGGCTACCATCAAGGTGCCACCATCAGACTCTAACTAACATTCATGCAACATCCAGTCCACACCGATGGCCTTCGGGAGCAACTTGGGGTTAAGTGTCTTGCCCAAGGACACATCGACTGCCGAAGCCGGGTATCGAACCACCGACCCTCTGATTGGAGAACTACCTTGCTCTCCACTACACCACAGCCGCCCCTTTAACCCCTAATAACCATGATGAACTGAGTGTGTTGTGTTTTATGGACCTGTTTGCAGGCGGGGACCTGGTCTTTGGCCCCGCGGAGGTTCTCCCACAGCGGGGAGTCGCTGGTCCAGGCCAGACTCTCCAGAACCTGCTCCTCCACCTGGTTCAGGTGCTTCACCACCTCCCGAAACAGACCCTGCTCCGACCGCACCAGCACCTCGATCACCTGCACAATCAAGAGAGACTCAGTCCTCAGTCAGCTGACCTCCTTCTCAGGTATTACCTCTCACACTGAGAGAATGAACTGATCAGGTGTATTGATACCTTGTAGAAGTGATAAGCTGGGAGATGGAAGATGGTGATCAAGTTGGGGAAATCTCCTGGAGGTCTGTAGGAGAAGACGACGATCTCCAGACAGCAGACGAGCAGAGAGCGATGGAAGACGTCCTGCTCCAGAATACACTGACACACACACACACACACACACACACACACACACACACACACACACACACACACACACACACACACACACACACACACACACACACACACACACACACACACACACACACACACACTTTGAGTTGAGTTTGGCATTTTGGCCGTCGCCATTTTGGATTAGGTCAGATTATGTTGTGTCTTTTTTGTCAACCAGTGAACAGGAAGTGACCATATATGGAGTGAGGAGGAGTGACGTAGAGACGCCGTATACGTCTCTGGTGTGGACCTGTCAATCAGTGTGTAGCCCCGCCCTAAAGCATCCCCTGCTTTATGGTCTGTTTGACTCTAAATGGAGCATCATTTACTAAATGAACATCATGCTGTATTGAAGAAGACTTGAAACTAGAGATTGAGACCATAAACTCATGTTTACAATGTTTACTGAGGGAATAAATCAAGAGAGAAGTAGAGTCATTTTCTCATAGACTTCTATACAACCAGAGGAGTAAACTAGAGTAGAGTAAAGTACAGTAAAGTAAAGTAAAGTAAAGTAAAGTAAAGTAAAAAGTAGAGTAGAGTAGAGTAGAGTAGAGTAAACTAGAGTAGAGTAGAGTAAACTAGAGTAGAGTAGAGTAGAGTAGAGTAGAGTAAAGTAGAGTAGAGTAGAGTAAACTAGAGTAGAGTAGAGTAGAGTAGAGTAGAGTAGAGTAAAGTAGAGTAGAGTAGAGTAGAGTAGAGTAAACTAGAGTAGAGTAGAGTAGAGTAGAGTAGAGTAGAGTAGAGTAGAGTAAACTAGAGTAGAGTAGAGTAGAGTAGAGTAAACTAGAGTAGAGTAGAGTAGAGTAGAGTAGAGTAGAGTAGAGTAAACTAGAGTAGAGTAGAGTAGAGTAGAGTAGAGTAAAGTAGAGTAGAGTAGAGTAGAGTAGAGTAGAGTAGAGTAGAGTAAACTAGAGTAGAGTAGAGTAGAGTAAAGTAGAGTAGAGTAAACTAGAGTAGAGTAGAGTAGAGTAGAGTAAACTAGAGTAGAGTAGAGTAGAGTAAAGTAGAGTAGAGTAGAGTAGAGTAGAGTAGAGTAGAGTAGAGTAGAGTAGAGTAGAGAAAAGAGTAGAGTAGAGTAGAGTAGAGTAGAGTGAAAGTAGAGTAGAGTAGAGTAGAGTAGAGTGAGCAGTGAAAGTAGAGTAGAGTAGAGTAGAGTAGAGTAGAGTAGAGTAGAGTAGAGCTATAATAATCTGCAGTTTTTCCCAGAAGGACATAAATACTCACAGACAGGTCGGCGTCTCCCAGGATCATCTTCTCCCTCTCGATGATGGACTCCAGGATCCTGTAGTAGAGCGCCTCCGCCAGGTGGAAGTACTTCACTGCCATGTCTACGAGGAGGAGGTTTAGAAAGAAAACACTTGAGGAATGAGGAGTGAGGAGTGAGCAGTGAGGACTGAGGAGTGAGCAGTGAGCAGTGAGGAGTGAGCAGTGAGGACTGAGGAGTGAGCAGTGAGGAGTGAGCAGTGAGGAGTGAGGAGTGAGGAGTGAGCAGTGAGCAGTGAGGAGTGAGCAGTGAGGAGTGAGGAGTGAGGAGTGAGGAGTGAGGAGTGAGCAGTGAGGAGTGAGCAGTGAGGAGTGAGCAGTGAGGAGTGAGCAGTGAGCAGTGAGGAGTGAGTGAGGTGAGCAGTGAGGAGTGAGCAGGAGTGAGCAGTGAGCAGTGAGAGTGAGAGTGAGTGTGAGTGAGAGTGAGAGTGAGCAGTGAGCAGTGAGTGAGCAGTGAGGAGTGAGCAGTGAGGAGTGAGCAGTGAGGAGTGAGGAGTGAGCAGTGAGGAGTGAGGAGTGAGGAGTGAGCAGTGAGCAGTGAGTGAGCAGTGAGTGAGAGTGAGGAGTGAGGAGTGAGGAGTGAGCAGTGAGCAGTGAGGAGTGAGCAGTGAGCAGTGAGCAGTGAGGAGTGAGCAGTGAGCAGTGAGGAGTGAGCAGTGAGGAGTGAAGGCGTTACAGAAGGAGACTTGGTGGGTTCCTGTACCTCTCCCCATCGCTCTGCTCTCAGCCTCGCTGCCTTCGTAATGATGAACCAGGAGCTCCAACATGTCCTTCAGGCGCTTGCTGATGACATCACTGGGGTCTCTGGCACAGGTTCTGCATGGAGACGGTTTGTGTCACTACACTCAGTCGTGGTTCAGTGACACGGTACTTGTGAACTACACCTTAAAGGTTCCTCCATCGTACCTGAGGGTCTCCGTCAGCTTGGTGCTCGGTCCCTGTTTGGTTCCTGACAGCAGCGTGTGGAGGCGTCCGACGCTCCTCATGGCGGAGGAGACGGGAGACGACCAGCTGTTCTCCTGGACGTACCTCCTCCCCGTCAGAGGAGTGGACACTTTCAGAGAGGAGGTCTGATGGAGGAGAGACTCATTCATTCATCACATGATTAAACTACAGTGATGTCTACAGGAACCACCGTCTCACCGTGACGCCTGTCTGCAGCCTGAAGGGGGCGCTGTCCTGGTTCTCCCCCCCGCCACGCAGGCTCCGTCCCGGGGTCCCGATGTCCTCACTCGCCCCCTCACCCGTAAAGATCCGCTCATCCAGAGAACCAGAGGACAGAACGTGTTCCTCATAGACCCGAGTCAGAGACAGACTACAGTAGAGTATGATTATAAAAGAGTAGAGTATGATTATAAAAGAGTAGAGTATGATTATAAAAGAGTAGAGTATGATTATAAAAGTAGAGTAAAGTAGAGTAGAGTAGAGTAGAGTAGAGTAGAGTAGAGTAAAGTAGAGTAGAGTAGAGTAAACTAGAGTAGAGTAGAGTAGAGTAAAGTAGAGTAGAGTAGAGTAGAGTAAAGTAGAGTAGAGTAGAGTAGAGTAGAGTAGAGTAAAGTAGAGTAGAGTAGAGTAAACTAGAGTAGAGTAGAGTAGAGTAGAGTAAAGTAGAGTAGAGTAGAGTAGAGTAAAGTAGAGTAAAGTAGAGTAGAGTAGAGTAGAGTAGAGTAGAGTAGAGTAGAGTAGAGTAGAGTAGAGTAAAGTAGAGTAGAGTAGAGTAGAGTAAAGTAGAGTAGAGTAAACTAGAGTAGAGTAGAGTAGAGTAGAGTAAAGTAGAGTAGAGTAGAGTAGAGTAAAGTAGAGTAAAGTAGAGTAGAGTAAAGTAGAGTAGAGTAAAGTAGAGTAGAGTAGAGTAGAGTAGAGTAAAGTAGAGTAGAGTAGAGTAGAGTAAAGTAGAGTAGAGTAGAGTAGAGTAGAGTAGAGTAAAGTAGAGTAAAGTAGAGTAGAGTAAAGTAGAGTAGAGTAGAGTAGAGTAGAGTAGAGTAGAGTAGAGTAGAGTAGAGTAGAGTAGAGTAGAGTAGAGTAAAGTAGAGTAGAGTAGAGTAGAGTAGAGTAGAGTCTCTCTCCCTACTGATCAGTTTATGATCAATAAACTCAGAGAAGATGTTCAATAACAGTCGACACTCACAAACTGTCTCCAAAGTTCATGGGATCCAGAAAACCGGTCAGACTGTCCTCCTTCCCCCTGATGATCTGTAGAAGAAGAGTTCATGAATAGAGCCTGTCTCACTCTCTAGAAGAGTTTATGAATAGAGCCTGTCTCACTCTCTAGAAGAGTTCATGAATAGAGCCTGTCTCACTCTCTAGAAGAGTTTATGAATAGAGCCTGTCTCACCCTCTAGAAGAGTTTATGAATAGAGCCTGTCTTACCCTCTAGAAGAGTTCATGAATAGAGCCTGTCTCACCCTCTAGAAGAGTTCATGAATAGAGCCTGTCTCACTCTCTAGAATAGTTCATGAATAGAGCCTGTCTCACTCTAGAAGAGTTTATGAATAGAGCCTGTCTCACCCTCTAGAAGAGTTTATGAATAGAGCCTGTCTCACTCTCTAGAAGAGTTTATGAATAGAGCCTGTCTCACCCTCTAGAAGAGTTTATGAATAGAGCCTGTCTCACCCTCTAGAAGAGTTTATGAATAGAGCCTGTCTCACCCTCTAGAAGAGTTTATGAATAGAGCCTGTCTCACCCTCTAGAAGAGTTTATGAATAGAGCCTGTCTCACCCTCTAGAAGAGTTTATGAATAGAGCCTGTCTCACCCTCTAGAAGAGTTTATGAATAGAGCCTGTCTCACCCTCTAGAAGAGTTTATGAATAGAGCCTGTCTCACCCTCTAGAAGAGTTTATGAATAGAGCCTGTCTCACCCTCTAGAAGAGTTTATGAATAGAGCCTGTCTCACCCTCTAGAAGAGTTTATGAATAGAGCCTGTCTCACCCTCTAGGAGAAGAGTTTATTCATGGCAGCATGTCTCACCCTCTAGTAGAAGAGCTTATTTATAGAGGCCTGTCTCACCCTCTAGTAGAAGGCTTTCTATTGAACAGACTAGATTATAACAGCATGTCTCACCCTCTTGTGGAAGAGTTTCTTGATGAAGGGCTTCCAGAAGTGCTCTTTGACCCCTTTGGCCTCCAGCACCAGGCCGTCATGCAGCTCACACAGCTGCTCTATGAAGCAGTGCGGCCCTGAGGACGGCCGGAAGTCTTTACTGCTGAAGTCCTCTGGTAGACCTGGAAGACAGACAGACAGACAGACAGACAGACAGACAGACAGACAGTATTGTCATTATTAAAGAAAAGTACAGCAGACAGATCAAACGTTCCCGTAATATCAGAGAAAGGTTGAATCATTTAGTGAGGAGAACATTATAATACTCTTTAAGATTGTTTTGCATTAGTCGTCCAATCAGGGTTCAGAATGCGTGTTTGGTTTATTGCTTCACTCCATCGACTGGAGTCAAACACTTTTTATAGAGGAGAACCTCAAACAAACATCACTTCCTTTAAGTTCTCCGTGTGATTTAGAGTTTCAAACCAACGTGTAGACAGAAGTGCTTGTTTCCTGAGTGGATGCAGCTTGATGAGGAGGCAGAGCCGTTTCCTCTCAGCACAATAAACACCATGTTGGGAGAGGGAGGTGGAGGCGGGTGGAGCAGAGGAAACACCAGGTGTCAACAGGAAGACAGGCTGATTTATTCTGTTTGATTTAGTGCAGTACGGAGCTGATAAGCAGGCTTCCTCCACAGCATCACGTCTCACAGCTCTGTGAGGCTTTGATAGATGGGTGGTGTGTGTGTGGTGATGGAGCGGAGAGAGGCACCTCTGAAGTTTGGGTTGAGCAGGTCTTTCCTGGCGTTGCACAGCAGAGCGTTGGTGAAGACCAGGTCCAGAGCACACAGCAGCAGGTGGTACGAGTTCACCAGGTCATCGCTGATCATCGGGAAGTTACCTGAAGAAAACCCAAAACACCAGCAGATCAGGATAGTTAAAGACATGAAACTATCCCCCTCCCTTGAGCAAGGCACTTCAGATCTGCTCCAGTTAGTTGTCACCAGACACCAGCATGTTAACAAACTAAGAGACGAACACCAGACCTTCATCCTCTTCTTCTGTTGAGTTCTAGGGCAGTGGACATGTTTCAGTGTTACAGAACCACAATCTGCTGGAGGTCCTCTCTATTCATTGACAGGTTATGTGTGACCAGTGAGAACCAGTAGTGTACTGGTGCCGGTGTGTGAACCAGCAGCAGAGGAGCTGGTTACCTTTAGCGTGGACGAACAGAACCCAGCAGAAGTTGAAGACCTCGGTCACAGAGCAGGGATGCCGTCTGGAGACAGAAGAGCAGAGGACACGTCTTCAGCCTCATGAAACAACACCATCAAACAGAGAAGCACCACAACGGGCTGATCAGGAGAGGTCAAAGGTCACCTCTGTTTGCGGCTGCGGTGAACCCGGGGCGGCTCCTCCGACGGCGCCTTGAAGATGGCTTTGAAGATGGGGACGTACTTCTTAAAGATGACCGCCGACACGGTGAAGTTTCTCTCCAGCTTGTTGGTGCTCTGACGGAAGTCCTGAGGAAGGTCGGCCATGTCCTGCCACTTCTTCATCTTATTAAAGAACTCTATCAGGCTGAGAGGAGACATGTCTGACTTATTAAAGAACTCTATCAGGCTGAGAGGAGACATGTCTGACTTATTAAAGAACTCTATCAGGCTGAGAGGAGACATGTCTGACTTATTAAAGAACTCTAGCTCCAGGTCAGAGCACAGGTGCATTGTGGGTCTACCTCATCTCTGAGCAGCGCAGGATTCTGGTCAGGGAGACGTAGTTCCCCTCTGCGGTTCCTTTACCCACTGTCGGCACCGAAGACCTGCAGGCCACGTACAGAGAGCAGGCCAACCAGTGGAGGTCACTGCCCTGGAGGGGGGGGGTCAGACAGGTGAGGTTACTATCAAACACCTGTACATTCAGAAATACTTTGTAGAATATAAAATAATACTTCCTCGATGACCTGAGAGATAGGTTTGTATGTAAGTATCTGTCCTTTTATGATCACATGTGACAGAAAACCATCATTTCAATTCACAATCTGGTACCAGAAAGAGTTTGTCCTTAAAAAGACTTGAGAGAGAAAGAGAAACCAAACAGTGATGTATTTGATACTTGGAGCTCCCTTTGTACAGAATATACAAGCATATCAATGTGTGTTTAAGTGAGTCAGTATATTATGTTGTGTATATATGTACATATACTTTATATACAAATACAGTTTGTTATATCATACGAGAGTTTACATGTGTCTCTCTCTTCCTGTTATAATGTCTCACTGTATCTGAAAGAAGTAGAAGATGCCATAAAATAGAAAGAAAAGTACATAAAGACTGTACTTCAGTACTTTCAGTCAGAGTCATTAATCATCAGTCTGCTGGTTTCAGTTACACTGACCCATGCTGGAAATCCTTCCCTCTAGTGGCTCATTATCATAATAATAATGATAATAATAATAATAATAATAATAATAATCACTATTATCTTTGTCATTTTCATCATCATGTAACGTCCTCACTGACTCTCATTCTGTTCACTTCTTCTCTACAGATGTTCATGTTTCAATAAACATGTTATTATAAACATGTTTATTAAAACATGTTATTATAAACATGTTTATTATAAATGTGGTCTGGTGACCGACGGAGACGGTGTCGCACCGGTACCAGACTACAGGGGTAGATCCCTGTAGGAACCAGACTACAGGGGTAGATCCCTGTAGGAACCAGACTACAGGGGGGGTAGGAACCAGACTACAGGGGTAGATCCCTGTAGGAACCAGACTACAGGGGTAGATCCCTGTGAGTACCAGACTACAGGGGTAGATCCCTGTAGGAACCAGACTACAGGGGTAGATCCCTGTAGGAACCAGACTACAGGGGTAGATCCCTGTAGGAACCAGACTACAGGGGTAGATCCCTGTAGGAACCAGACTACAGGGGTAGATCCCTGAAGGAACCAGACTACAGGGGTAGATCCCTGTGAGTACCAGACTACAGGGGTAGACAGACTACAGGGGTAGATCCCTGTAGGAACCAGACTACAGGGGTAGATCCCTGTAGGAACCAGACTACAGGGGTAGATCCCTGAAGGAACCAGACTACAGGGGTAGATCCCTGTGAGGAACCAGACTACAGGGGTAGATCCCTGTGAGAACCAGACTACAGGGGTAGATCCCTGTAGGAACCAGACTACAGGGGTAGATCCCTGTGAGGAACCAGACTACAGGGGTAGATCCCTGAAGGAACCAGACTACAGGGGTAGATCCCTAGATAGGAACCAGACTACAGGGGTAGATCCCTGTAGGAACCAGACTACAGGGGGGGTAGATCCCTGTAGATCCCTGTAGGAACCAGACTACAGGGGTAGATCCCTGAAGAGAACCAGACTACAGGGGTAGATCCCTGTGAGGAACCAGACTACAGGGGTAGAGTGGAACCAGACTACAGGGGTAGATCCCTGTAGGAACCAGACTACAGGGGTAGATCCCTGAAGGAACCAGACTACAGGGGTAGATCCCTGTGAGAACCAGACTACAGGGGTAGATCCCTGAAGCTCGTGCCCGTGTCTTACAGACCCCTGAAGCTCGTGCCCGTGTCTTACCCCTGAAGCTCGTGCCCGTGTCTTACCTCCAGGGTGAAGCTCGTGCTCGCCTGCTCGTAGCTCGTCCACGCCTCTCTGCTCGCCTCCTCGTCCATGTTCAGAGCCCGACACAGCCCCTCGAACCCGGTCCGGGTCCGGGTCCGGGTCCGGGCCTCGTCGTCGCTCATGGCGCTGGTTAAAGGGCTGTGAGTGACAGCTGCGCCGCGTCACTGAGCCGGACACCAGCGGCTCTGGCCCCGCCCACTAGACCTGCGTCACTGAGCGTGAGTGGGTGGCTCGACCTGTCAATCAAAATACTACTTCCGGTTGTCTTTGTTTTCGGTTGTTTCCTCACCGTCCGCATGTCCGTCTGGAAACCGTGACAACGTTTTTAAACCGTTTATTATTATATATTATATATATATAATATATATATAATAATAATAAATATATATATATATATATATATATATATAATATATAATATATATATAATATATATATTATATATAATATATATATTATATATAATATATACTCTATACTGATAAGGTAATACTCTATACTAACTCTATACTAATACTAGTAATAATAATATATAATATAATAATATATATAATATATATTATTATATATTATATATATATTATACATAATATATATATAATATATAATATATATTATGTATAATATATAATATATAATATAATATATAATATCAAAGAAAGAAGTTTGAACGCGTCCTTCGGACCTCGCTTTGTTATGGCCGGCTGTGGCACATGAGGTAGAGCGCTTGTCCCGTAACCACAAGGTTGTTGGTTCAAACCATAGACATCATATAGGTATGATATAGATATATCATATAGGTATCTATATGATATAGATATATCATATAGGTATCTATATGATATAGATATATCATATATATCTATATGATATATCTATATCATATAGATACCTATATGATATAGATATATCATATAGGTATCTATATGATATGATATATATAGGTATCTATATGATATAGATATATCATATAGATACCTATATGATATAGATATATCATATAGGTATCTATATGATGTCTATGGTTCGAACCCCTCTACCAGCAACATGCCGAGGTGTCCTTGAGCCAGACACATAACCCCCAGTTGCTCCCCGGGCGCTTCATTGCAGCCCACTGCTCCTCCGGGATGGTTAATGCAGAGAAATAATGTCCCCATTGTGGGACTAATAAAGGATTGATTATTATTATTATTATTACTACTAGTACTACTCTATACTAATACTAGTTCTACTCTATACTGATAAAGTAATACTCTATACTGATAAAGTAATACTCTATACTGATAAAGTAATACTCTATACTGATAAAGTAATACTCTATACTGATAAAGTAATACTCTATTCTGATAAAGTAATACTCTATATACTCTATACTGATAAAGTACTTTATACTGATAAAATACTGATAAATACTCTGATTTATTCTGATAAAGTACTCTATACTGATAAAGTACTTTATACTGATAAAGTAATACTCTTTATTCTGATAAAGTACTCTATACTGATAAAGTACTTTATTCTGATAAAGTAATACTCTATACTGATAAAGTAATACTCTATACTGATAAAGTACTCTATACTGATAAAGTACTTTATTCTGATAAAGTAATACTCTATACTGATAAAGTAATACTCTATACTGATAAAGTACTCTATACTGATAAAGTACTTTATTCTGATAAAGTAATACTCTATACTGATAAAGTAATACTCTTTATTCTGATAAAGTAATACTCTATACTGATAAAGTACTTTATACTGATAAAGTAATACTCTTTATTCTGATAAAGTAATACTCTATACTGATAAAGTAATACTCTATACTGATAAAGTAATACTCTATACTGATAAAGTAATACTACTCTATACTGATAAAGTGCTTTATTCTGATAAAGTAATACTCTATACTGATAAAGTAATACTCTTTATTCTGATAAAGTACTCTATACTGATAAAGTAATACTCTTTATTCTGATAAAGTAATACTCTTTATTCTGATAAAGTAATACTCTTTATTCTGATAAAGTAATACTCTATACTGATAAAGTAATACTTTATACTGATAAAGTAATACTCTATACTGATAAAGTAATACTTTATACTGATAAAGTAACCGTTGAGTAGGGCGGGTGTTTGACTGACCTTAAGTTAAGACGTCTACAGGTCTGTATACTGGTGTTAAGGTTGTGATGATAGACTGTAGTGTGTCAGTATAGATCCTGTATGATAGACTGTAGTGTGTCAGTGTAGATCCTGTATGATAGACTGTAGTGTGTCAGTATAGATCCTGTATGATAGACTGTAGTGTGTCAGTGTAGATCCTGTATGATAGACTGTAGTGTGTCAGTGTAGATCCTGTATGATAGACTGTAGTGTGTCAGTGTAGATCCTGTATGATAGACTGTAGTGTGTCAGTATAGATCCTGTATGATAGACTGTAGTGTGTCAGTATAGATCCTGTATGATAGACTGTAGTGTGTCAGTATAGATCCTGTATGATAGACTGTAGTGTGTCAGTGTAGATCCTGTATGATAGACTGTAGTGTGTCAGTATAGATCCTGTATGATAGACTGTAGTGTGTCAGTGTAGATCCTGTATGATAGACTGTAGTGTGTCAGTGTAGATCCTGTATGATAGACTGTAGTGTGTCAGTGTAGATCCTGTATGATAGACTGTAGTGTGTCAGTGTAGATCCTGTATGATAGACTGTAGTGTGTCAGTGTAGATCCTGTATGATAGACTGTAGTGTGTCAGTGTAGATCCTGTATGATAGACTGTAGTGTGTCAGTGTAGATCCTGTATGATAGACTGTAGTGTGTCAGTGTAGATCCTGTATGATAGACTGTAGTGTGTCAGTGTAGATCCTGTATGATAGACTGTAGTGTGTCAGTGTAGATCCTGTATGATAGACTGTAGTGTGTCAGTGTAGATCCTGTATGATAGACTGTAGTGTGTCAGTATAGATCCTGTATGATAGACTGTAGTGTGTCAGTATAGATCCTGTATGATAGACTGTAGTGTGTCAGTGTAGATCCTGTATGATAGACTGTAGTGTGTCAGTATAGATCCTGTATGATAGACTGTAGTGTGTCAGTATAGATCCTGTATGATAGACTGATAGTACTGTAGTGTGTGTAGATCCTGTGTAGACAGTGTGTCAGTGTAGATCCTGTATGATAGACTGTAGTGTGTCAGTGTAGATCCTGTATGATAGACTGTAGTGTGTCAGTATAGATCCTGTATGATAGACTGTAGTGTGTCAGTGTAGATCCTGTATGATAGACTGTAGTGTGTCAGTGTAGATCCTGTATGATAGACTGTAGTGTGTCAGTGTAGATCCTGTATGATAGACTGTAGTGTGTCAGTGTAGATCCTGTATGATGGACTGTAGTCTTGGTCCGGCTCTGCTTGTGGTCTGGATAGTGATCTGGCTCTGAGTCCAGCATCAGGTCCAGGGTTTTAGGGTCCAGCTCCTCCACAGTAAGAGGAGGTGTTGACAGCTGAACCTCCAGAGGAATGCTTCGCTCTGATGTCTGCAGTCTGAGCACCGCTGTTCCCAGCATGCATCTGTCTGACTCAGGTGCAGCGTGAGACCGGGCCGTCTGCTGAGGGGAGGTTCAGGTCTGCAGGAGTCCTCCTCCTCCTCCTCTGGGCTGCTGAGGCCCCTGAGACTCCAGACAAAGGCCGAGGACAGAAGGAGACCTGCTGGAGGACTAGAGTCTTCAGTCCAACAGCTGTTCTGTTGTTGAGTTATTTTAGGAGGAGGAGGAGGAGGAGGAGGAGGAGGAGGAGGAGGAGGAGGAGGAAAAGGAAGAGGAAGAGGAGGGGGAGGAGGAGGAGGAAGAGGAGAAGGAGGGGGAGGGGGAGGGAATGGAAGAGGAGGAGGAGGAGAAGGAGGAGGAGGAGGAGGAAGAGGAAGAGGAAAAGGAAAAGGAAGAGGAGGGGGAGGGAATGGAAGAGGAGGAGGAGGAGAAGGAGGAGGAGGAAGAGGAAGAGGAAAAGGAAGAGGAGGGGGAGGGAATGGAAGAGGAGGAAGAGGAGGAGGAGGAGACAGCACCTCTTTTATTCTCCCCTTCACAGTATATTTAGTGTTTAACTTCAGTATAACGTTCTCCTCTGTTTCCTGTGAAACCGAACCTTTAACAGAAGCTCTTCTGGAGACCAGTGAAGCTCTTCTGGTCTGAGACCAGTGAAGGTCTCATCAGTCGGTCTGTTTGGACTCAATGAGACCTGTGAAGATGTCTTTGTTCTTTAGGAAGTTGTGATGAGTTCATGGGACATCATAAACCGAGAGATGACTCCGATTAGTTTTTACTTTATTGAGTTTATTTACATCAGAGAACATAAACTAAAATACATCTCAAAAAGATTTAGTAGATTTCCATCTGCAGACCGGAGAGTCAAAGGCATAAAAGTATGAAAGCATTACATACAACAGTCATACAACAGTCATACAACAGTCATACAAAGTCATAAACCAGGTGGTTAAATGTCAAGTTAATGCTCTCAGAAGTGTTTTTAATAATCTATAATTCAACATAAATGTGTGAGGTTTCACATGATTCTGTTCATTAATGACTTTAACAGAAAAGTAGCGACTCATTTAGTAACGCTACAATAATCAGCTGATTAATTCTTATTATTACAGTTCAATTCATATCAATAAGATGTCATTTATTAGTAGATTCTGATAAATGATCTAAAGAACCTAACAGGTACATAATGGTTCTGGATGAGAACATGAGGACACACATGATGGCCACTAGGTGGCGCTCTGAGCTAAGCTCACTGAGCTGAAGCTCTTTTGTGTTTTCACCTCCTCATTCTGAAGATTCTCTCTACAAAACCTTCAAACTGTACTCCTGATGTACTACTAGGTCTTCTCAGGAGCCGCCTGTGAGCCCAGCTGTTCTGTCTGGAGGACACCTGAAGCTGGAGGACACCTGGGGGGGTGAAGCTGGAGGACACCTGGGGGGTGAAGCTGGAGGGGTGAAGCTGGAGGACACCTGGGGGGGTGAAGCTGGAGGACACCTGGGGGGGGGGGGGGTGGAGGACACCTGGGGGGGGGGGGGGGGTGAAGCTGGAGGACACCTGGGGGGGGGTGAAGCTGGAGGACACCTGGGGGGGGGGTGAAGCTGGAGGACACCTGGGGGGGGGTGAAGCTGGAGGACACCTGGGGGGGTGAAGCTGGAGGACACCTGGGGGGGGGGTGCGGCCCACGGCGGCGGCGTGACTGTTTATCTGGTGTTAACACGCCGCTGGAACAGGAAGCAGACTGTACGGGGGGTTAACATGTGTCACATGATGAGTCACATGATGAGTCACATGATGAGTTCAGAGGTAAACTGAGGATCTTCATCTTTACTGATCCTCACAAACATTTAGTTCTTAGAGTCGACTATAAAGACTTTATTCATAGAGTCATAATTATTCAAATATTCTGATCCTCTGCTGGAAACATGGAAACGCAGAGATAAAACACATATATAATATATATATAACAATATATAAAATACATCAAAAACATTAATGATCAAAAACAGAAAATATAATAATAATATTTAAGTAGTGTGATATTAATTAGCCCTTCATCTCATAAATAAAGGTATTAATGTAGCTTCAGTATTCATTTAAATAACTTCAGATCTCAGTCTGTTATAATCATTCACATCTCTCCATCATAACAATAATGAAACTGGAGAACAATAATAATCATAATAATGACAATAATAATAACAATAATAAAGAATGTTGTGACATGATGACGTTTACATTTAAACGTTTAAATACCACCTGATGTTCTCTTTAAACAGGAACTCAATATTTAAATATAGAAACATTCAGACAGCTAAATAAAATAAATCACATTCTCCTGTAAAATCTATCTGTGATGATGTGAATAATCAGAGTTTTATTAGACGGTTTAGTGAACGCAGCCTCGATCAATACCTTCTGTTTCCTCCAATCACTGTCAGTGTTAGTCATTCACACACACACACACACACACACACACACACACACACACACACACACACACACACACACACACACACACACACACACACACACACACACACACACACACACACACTTATTACAAACGTCATCTGAAATGAAAAATCATCATTAAATAAATTAAACTCTGTTTGTTTAAAGCAGCATAAATGATCAAATAAATCTGATTGTTTCGTACAGTTCATTATTATAAACACAGAGCTTCTCCTCTGATCAATACCTAATCAATAAGTGACTGAAGCCTGATTGATTTCACATCAGGAGAAAAGCTCACAGTTCATCTCTATATCACCATAAAGTCTTTAATAAGACTCAATTCAATTCAATTTATTTTGTAAAGCCCAAAATCACAAATCACAAATTTTCCTCAAAGTGAACTCTTTACAAAAATAAATACTAAATTACAAAATAAATAAATAAATACTGTAAACTGAAAATGAAAATGAATACTTGTGTTATGAAATAAAAAAAGATAATTTACAGCCAGTACTTATTGGAGTACTTTAAATATTCTGACATAAGAAGTCTACTTTCAGACTGCAGTGAAAAAATTCCTTCTTCCTTTCTGGAGATTTGATATGAACTCGAATCATTACACCTTAAAAATGTTTTATATAAAATAATAATCTCATGTTTAAATGTTGAGATTAATATGTTTTATTATATAATCTCATGTTTAAATGTTGAGATTAATGTGTTTTATTATATAATCTCATGTTGAACACCTGATAAGAAACCAGTATTTCCAGATAAATGTAGTGAAGGACAGTCCCACAGATTGAAATACTTACACTGTGTACTCTAGTACTCCACTGTAGTACATTTACAGCCGGCAGATGAACATGAATCACCACGATGTCCAGAGGTTCACATCCTCCTCGTCCTCCTGAACATGGAACATGGAACATGGAGCCTCTCAGCAGATTAATCTCACGGAGCTCACACTGATGCTCATTCTCTGTTTGTGGCTGCAGGATCAGCTTCAAAAGAGAAGAGCCTCCGTCTGAAATCTACAACTAACTCCTCAAAGATGCCCCAAGAAAATGTAAAGATGTGAGAGGAGTGAGACGTTTAGGCCTCTGAGCTGCTGATGTTCTCCGGATGGATCTGAACAGCTTCCATGTTTTCTGCTGGTGTTTGTCGGAGCGGATTAATGCTTCTCCTCTCCACCTCCTCTGAGGGTGAGACGGGCTGATGTTGTTGTGAAGACCTGAAGCTCTCTACGTGTTGTTAGAAGATCAACCCTTTAGATGTTAAAGAGAACCACTCTCTGGTTTACATTACAGACGGGTTCCTCTAGAAACAACGTTTAATCAACTGATTTACAGAGAAGTGAGAACGTTTTTAAAACATTACGTTGTCTTGGGCCCCTCGTTCCTCGAAGCTGTGTTGATCAGGGGCAATAGATCCTGGTAGGGTATCTGGTAGGGTATCTGGTAGGGTCTCTGGTAGGGTCTCTGGTAGGGTATCTGGTAGGGTCTCTGGTAGGGTATCTGGTAGGGTATCAGGTAGGGTATCTGGTAGGGTCTCTGGTAGGGTATCTGGTAGGGTCTCTGGTAGGGTATCTGGTAGGGTCTCTGGTAGGGTATCTGGTAGGGTATCAGGTAGGGTATCTGGTAGGGTATCAGGTAGGGTATCTGGTAGGGTCTCTGGTAGGGTATCTGGTAGGGTCTCTGGTAGGGTATCTGAAGACAAAGTGGTCCCAGTGGAGGACCAGACCAACAACTATTCACTGACTCTTTATGAATCCGTCCAAAAATCTCCATGGAGGTGCCGGTAAAGACGGTGACCTCAGTGGGCCGACCCCGGCATCACAGACCAGCTCTAGGAACGTGAAACATCACCTCTAGTTGGGCCCACCTCCACGCATAGCACTGGGTCTGGAACCAAAGTCCTAGAGAGGACCTGGACTCTGTTCTTCTCCAGGGTTGTCCAGGGTGAGAGGATACTAACGAGACAGTGTTGGAGTTTTCCTTCAGGAACGAGACAGTCGCCTCTATATGAAAGAGATTATAGTTCTGCTGAAAGACTTCAATACTCATGTGGGTATCGATGGAGAAACTTGAAGGAGGGTGATTAAGAGGAACCTGATCTGAACCTGAGTGGTGCTTTGTTGTTGGATGGATCAAAACAAACAAGCGGTTCATGAGTGTAGTTGGTACCAGAACACGTAAGCCAAAGATCTATGATCCACTTTGTGGTCAAACCATCAGATCTGCGGCCGTATGTCTCGGACGAGGCAGGATGTTTGTGATTGTCCATCTGTCCGTCCGTCCGTCCGTCCGTCTGTCTGTCTGTCTGTCTGTCCGGTTCATTCTCATTATAAGAGACCAGATATCTCTGCAACGCCTGGAGGGTTTTAAGGGACAAACTGAAGACTTTATAAGACTGTATATGCTAATTAGCATATGATCGGACTGCACGCCTAAATTAACATTTTGACATGTTCAGATCGTATCAGATTGATTTTAGAAAATGTGGACAGAAAAAAAACATGGAATTCCTTTTTTGTAATTGGATCCAAACCACATTTTGAGTTGGTTTTAAATGTGATACCAATCAGATTTGCTAGAGATGCGTCTCCGTCTGAATCTCAAATCAGATTGTGTCTTTGGCAGCCGGTACTTGTTGGATGGCTCCACACGTCTCACAGTGAAGCTATGATTCAAACAGGTGAACATCAGCCTCCTCCCTCTTCATGTAGCACACCTGTCAGTGAAGCCGTGTGACCATTAACGTGTTTAAATTAAAATTCAACATACCTTTCTAAATATCAACCAAATTTCAGAACAACAAAGTCTGAATGAAGCAAGAAAAACATCCACATGCTAACAGGCTAACAAGCTAACAGGCTAACACCGATTCTAGTGTCGGGAACACGGACCAATGAGACGAGCTGGAGCCCCCATGTGATCTCTACAGGAAGTGTATTCTGGTCTGAGGCTCACTTAGGACAAAAGTTCAAACATGGCAAAAATCTTAAAAGTCTTATTTTTAATGCGTGGAGAGAAAGTTTGAACAGAAATCTTCTGGTTTTATGATTAATTTAGAATAAGATGACCTGTTGATGTTAAAGCAGCGATTCAAGTTGAGTTTTGTTGAAATGAACAAACAAACTGTCAGATGGTTTCAGTTTCACAAACCCTTTAAGAAACACAAAGTGATAATCATATGAAAAGTTCAAATCAGCTCAAATCAGCTAGAATCAGCTAGAATCAGCTAGAATCAGCTCCACCTCCTTCACTAACATGAAAACACAACATTTGACATTAAATGTACACCTGGCAATAATATAATCTGAATCTGAAATAACAATGATTCCTTATGACATAAATAATTAAATTCACAAAATAAATCGATTGAAAATAAAATAAAAACAATAATTTAAATCCTAAAACGTATTTAAGAAAAGTCTAAATTATTTATTGATTGTATTTATTCTGCAGGAGCCTTTTAATGTATTTTCACTCAGACATTTGCTCTTTATATATATATATATATTTGAGGGGAATGAGATGATAAAACCAGTTCAGCCTGAATAAAACCAGTTCAGTCTGAATAAAACCAGTTCAGTCTTTAATGAGACTTCATGTTCTCTCCAGAAACGCAATACAAAGATTACATCATAGAAAAACCTCTAAAACTGAATAGCTGTGTTTGGAAATGGAAGTCTGTGTGACGATCCCAGTAGCACCAGTGATCCAGGTTTAAAGGGTTTACTGGTCCCAGTAGGTAAAGAGTTCCAGGTTTACTGGTCCCAGTAGGTAAAGAGTTCCAGGTTTACTGGTCCCAGTAGGTAAATAGTTCCAGGTTTACTGGTCCCAGTAGGTAAATAGTTCCAGGTTTACTGGTCCCACAAGGTAAAGAGTTCCAGGTTTACTGGTCCCAGTAGATGAATAGTTCCAGGTTTACTGGTCCCAGTAGATCTACTGGTTGGTCTGGTTCTGGCTGTGTGGTTTTCCGTCTCTCTGCAGCATCGTCTGGTTTAACCCGTTCAGCTGTGAGCCGGCGGTTAGAGGCCTCAGAGGGCCGAAGCCGGAGTAACCGTGGAGGAAGGGGGAGGGGTAGTAGAGGTGTTGGGGGAGGGAGGGGGAGGGGCTGTGGGGGAACGGCGTCCGGGATGGGTCACATGACCCTTTACTCTTATCTGAAGAGGTGGCGATCTCAGCCAGAGACCACAGTTTGGGTTTAGGGGCCGGGTTCCTCTGGATGGCGCCGCAGGAGTCAACGAGTTCTTTAGACGGCGGGCTCGACGGTCTGACCGTCAGCGGGGGGGCGTTTAGGGGAGGGATTGTTGTGGCAGGGGGCCGGGGACGAGGGCCAGCCTCCGGTCCACAGAGTCCTTAAAGTCCGGATTGGTGAAGCTCCGGTCCGTGTCGCTGCTGCTGCCGCTGTCCTCACGATACACCAACACACAGGAGGTCCCCACAGTGGCTGGTAGACGGGCACACACACACACACACACACACACACACACACACACACACACACACACACACACACACACACACACACACACACACACACACACACACACACACACACATTAACATGAGGTCCCCACATAGGCAGGTAGACGGGCTGCTACACACGCGTACGGCTGCTACTTGATTATCGTTTTGATTAATCAATAATTGATTTAATACATCACATATTCAACAAACAAAAAACTAAGATTTATAGTTTATTAATGAATCAATCGATATAAAATCTATTTTGATAATCAATCACTTTGTTTTTTCTCTTAGTAAACTGAATCGACATATTTCATCTTTTTCTGACATTTAAAGACCAAACGACTAACTGATCAGTTCAGAAAAGGATCAACAGATTAATCAATAATGAAATGTATTATTTACTCACCGACAGAGCAAAGGGAAATAATCAGATCTAATAATTCAACACATTCTGCTTCTGACGATCACAGTCATCAAATAAAACATGAATCTGATTTAAAAACTGATTTTAACGTTTTAACGTTTTAAAGTCAACAGGAACTTTTCTTTGATGTTCGTCTCTAAGACGTTAAAACGTTAAAACGTCTGCAGAGCTTTGATTTAAAGATTAGTATAACTTACTTCATATATATATATATATATATATATATATATATATATATATATATATATATATATATATGTAGTTTCTTTGTAATATTACTTTCTTTTTATTACTAGAACACATCTATGTGACGGCTGATTTCTTTAGATTAATTATTTAATATGAACATTTTATAAAAAAATATTTAATGTTATATATTATATTTTAACTTCATCAACACAGAACAATGACCTAATGTAGTATTTTATTATAATGTAATATTTCATTATAATGTAGTATTTCATTATAATGTAGTATTTCATTATAATGTAATATTTCATTATAATGTAGTATTTCATTATGATGTAGTATTTTATTCTAATGTAGTATTTCATTATGATGTAGTATTTCATTATGATGTAGTATTTTATTCTAATGTAGTATTTCATTCTAATGTAGTATTTCATTATCATGTAGTATTTTATTATAATGTAATATTTCATTATAATGTAGTATTTCATTATAATGTAATATTTTATTATAATGTAGTATTTTATTATAATGTAGTATTTCATTATAATGTAGTATTTCATTATAATGTAGTATTTCATTATAATGTAATATTTCATTATAATGTAGTATTTCATTATGATGTAGTATTTTATTCTAATGTAGTATTTCATTATGATGTAGTATTTCATTATGATGTAGTATTTTATTCTAATGTAGTATTTCATTATGATGTAGTATTTCATTATCATGTAGTATTTTATTATAATGTAGTATTTCATTATAATGTAGTATTTCATTATAATGTATTTTATATAATGTAGTATTTCATTATAATGTAGTATTTTATTATAATGTAGTATTTTATTATTATAATGTAGTATTTCATTATGATGTAGTATTATAATGTAGTATTTCATTATAATGTAGTATTATAATGTAGTATTTATTTTATTATAATGTAGTATTTCATTATAATGTAGTATTTTATTATAATTTAGTATTTTATTATATGTATGTAGTATTTCATTATAATGTAGTATTTCATTATATGTAGTATTTATTATAATGTAGTATTTTATTATAATGTAGTATTTCATTATAATAGTATGTAGTATTTCATTATAATGTAGTATTTCATTATTAGTATTTCATTATAATGTAATATTTAGTATTATGATGTAGTATTTCATTCTAATGTAGTATTTCATTATAATGTAGTATTTTATTATAATTTAGTATTTTATTATAATGTAGTATTTTATTCTAATGTAGTATTTCATTATAATGTAGTATTTCATTCTAATGTAGTATTTCATTATAATGTAGTATTTTATTATAATTTAGTATTTTATTATAATGTAGTATTTTATTATAATGTAGTATTTCATTATAATGTAGTATTTTATATAATGTAGTATTTCATTATAATGTAGTATTTCATTATAATGTAGTATTTCATTATAATGTAATATTTCATTATGATGTAGTATTTCATTCTAATGTAGTATTTCATTATAATGTAGTATTTTATTCTAATGTAGTATTTCATTATAATGTAGTATTTTATTCTAATGTAGTATTTTATTATAATTTAGTATTTTATTATAATGTAGTATTTCATTATAATGTAATATTTTATATAATGTAGTATTTCATTATAATGTAGTATTTCATTATCATGTAGTATTTTATTATAATGTAATATTTCATTATAATGTAGTATTTCATTATAATGTAATATTTTATATAATGTAGTATTTTATTATATTATAATGTAGTATTTCATTATAATGTAGTATTTCATTATAATGTAGTATTTTATTCTAATGTAGTATTTCATTATGATGTAGTATTTCATTATAATGTAGTATTTTATTCTAATGTAGTATTTTATTATAATTTAGTATTTTATTATAATGTAGTATTTCATTATAATGTAATATTTTATATAATGTAGTATTTCATTATAATGTAGTATTTCATTATCATGTAGTATTTTATTATAATGTAAGTATTTTATTATAATGTAGTATTTCATTATAATGTAATATTTTATTATAATGTAGTATTTTATTATAATGTAGTATTTCATTATAATGTAGTATTTCATTATAATGTAGTATTTCATTATAATGTAGTATTTTATTATAATGTAGTATTTCATTAATGTAGTATTTTATTATAATGTAGTATTTCATTATAATTATAATTAGTATTTATGTATTTTATTATAATGTAGTATTTCATTATAATGTAGTATTTTATTATAATTATATTATAATGTATTTTCATTATAATGTAGTATTTCATTATAATGTAGTATTTCATTATAATGTAGTATTTCATTATAATGTAGTATTTCATTATAATGTAGTATTTTATATAATGTAGTATTTCATTATAATGTAGTATTTCATTATAATGTAGTATTTCATTATAATGTAATATTTCATTATGATGTAGTATTTCATTCTAATGTAGTATTTCATTATAATGTAGTATTTTATTATAATTTAGTATTTTATTATAATGTAGTATTTTATTCTAATGTAGTATTTCATTATAATGTAGTATTTCATTCTAATGTAGTATTTCATTATAATGTAGTATATTAGTATTTTATTATAGTATTTTATTATAATGTAGTATTTCATTATAATGTAGTATTTCATTATAATGTAGTATTTCATTATAATGTAGTATTTTTAATGTATTTCATTATGTAGTATTTCATTCTAATGTAGTATTTCATTATAATGTAGTATTTTATTCTAATGTAGTATTTCATTATAATGTAGTATTTTATTCTAATGTAGTATTTTATTATAATTTAGTATTTTATTATAATGTAGTATTTCATTATAATGTAATATTTTATATAATGTAGTATTTCATTATAATGTAGTATTTCATTATCATGTAGTATTTTATTATAATGTAATATTTCATTATAATGTAGTATTTCATTATAATGTAATATTTTATATAATGTAGTATTTTATTATCATGTAGTATTTCATTATAATGTAGTATTTCATTATAATGTAGTATTTTATTCTAATGTAGTATTTCATTATGATGTAGTATTTCATTATAATGTAGTATTTTATTCTAATGTAGTATTTTATTATAATTTAGTATTTTATTATAATGTAGTATTTCATTATAATGTAATATTTTATATAATGTAGTATTTCATTATAATGTAGTATTTCATTATCATGTAGTATTTTATTATAATGTAGTATTTTATTATAATTTAGTATTTTATTATAATGTAATATTTCATTATAATGTAATATTTCATTATAATGTAGTATTTTATTATAATGTAGTATTTTATTCTAATGTAGTATTTTATTATCATGTAGTATTTCATTATAATGTAGTATTTCATTATCATGTAGTATTTCATTATCATGTAGTATTATATTATAATGTAGTATTTCATTATCATGTAGTATTTCATTATCATGTAGTATTTCATTATCATGTAGTATTATATTATAATGTAGTATTTCATTATCATGTAGTATTTCATTATAATGTAGTATTTCATTATCATGTAGTATTTTATTATAATGTAGTATTTCATTATAATGTAGTATTTCATTATCATGTAGTATTTTATTATAATGTAGTATTTCATTATAATGTAGTATTTCATTATCATGTAGTATTTCATTATCATGTAGTATTTCATTATCATGTAGTATTTCATGGTGTAGTACTTGGACTGAAGTAAATGACGTATTTGATCAGATAAGATAAAGAAATTACTTTCCATCAGTTTATCAATAATCAGCTTATTGATCTATAGAATGATCTTTGAAGGACCAACTGACAACTGATTGATTAACTGATCGATCTATTCAAACACTGAGTTAAAGTAATGATTGATTAACTAAATGACTGATTAATTGATTAATTGATTGATTGATTATATCTTCAGAGTCTCCTGTCCCTCACCGGTTGGTCTCCTGGTCTCGGGCTCCTCTTCAGCCTTCAGGTTCTCGTCGTCCTCGTCGTTCCTCTCCAGGTCCCCGTGGTCCCTGTGGTCCCTGTGGTCCCTGTGGTCCCCGTGGTCCCTGTGGTCCCTGTGGTCCACGTTGTCCCTGTGGTCCACGTTGTCCCCGTGGTCCCTGTGGTCCACGTTGTCCCCGTGGTCCCTGTGGTCCCTGTGGTCCACGTTGTCCCCGTGGTCCCTGTGGTCCCTGTGGTCCACGTTGTCCCTGTGGTCCCTGTGGTCCACGTTGTCCCCGTGGTCCCTGTGGTCCCTGTGGTCCCCGTTGTCCCCGTGGTCCCTGTGGTCCACGTTGTCCCCGTGGTCCCTGTGGTCCCTGTGGTCCACGTTGTCCTCGTCCTCCTCGTCCTCGCTCCGGTTCCGTGGGGTCCAGGTCATCTTGTTCTCCTTCTTCAGCCTCCGGCGTGCGTTGGCGAACCAGGTGGAGACCTGCGTGAGCGTCATCTTGGTGATGATGGCCAGCATGATCTTCTCCCCCTTGGTGGGGTACGGGTTCTTCCGGTGCTCGTTGAGCCAGGCCTTCAGCGTTGCCGTGGCGTCCCGCGTGGCGTTCTTCCTGTAGGACGGGTCCCCGTAGGCGTACGGACCCAGGGGCCCGAACGGGAGGAAGTCCACGGAACCAGAACCAGAGAGACCAGAGGACGGATCGAAGCCCGGACTCTAAAGGAGAGAGAGACAGGGAACTATGAGAGAGAGACAGAGAGAGAGAGAGAGAGAGAGAGAGAGAGAGAGAGAGAGAGAGAGAGAGAGAGAGAGAGAGAGAGAGAGAGAGAGACAGAGAGACAGAGAGACAGAGAGACAGAGAGACAGAGACAGAGAGAGAGAGAGACAGAGACAGAGAGAGACAGAGACAGAGAGAGAGACAGAGAGAGAGAGAGAGAGACAGACAGAGAGACAGAGAGACAGAGACAGAGAGAGAGAGAGAGAGAGAGAGAGAGACAGAGAGAGAGACAGAGAGAGAGAGAGAGAGAGAGACAGAGAGAGAGAGAGAGACAGAGAGAGAGAGAGAGAGAGAGAGAGACAGAGAGAGAGACAGAGAGAGAGAGACAGAGAGAGAGACAGAGAGAGAGAGAGAGAGAGAGAGAGAGAGACAGAGAGAGAGAGAGAGAGAGAGAGAGAGAGAGAGAGAGAGACAGAGAGAGAGAGAGAGAGAGAGAGAGAGAGACAGAGAGAGAGACAGAGAGAGAGAGAGAGAGAGAGAGAGAGACAGAGAGAGAGAGACAGAGAGAGAGAGAGAGAGAGAGAGAGAGAGAGAGAGACAGAGAGAGAGACAGAGAGAGAGAGAGAGACAGAGAGAGAGAGAGAGAGAGAGAGAGAGAGAGAGAGAGAGACAGAGAGAGAGAGAGAGAGAGAGAGAGAGAGAGAGAGAGAGAGAGAGAGAGAGACAGAGAGAGAGAGAGAGAGAGAGAGAGAGAGAGAGAGAGAGAGAGAGAGGTTGATAACGGCTGAGTCCTGATCTTAATCTTAATCTTAATCTTGATCTTAATCTTGATCTTAATCTTAATCTTAATCTTGATCTTAGTCAGACTAGCGGGTAAATAAAGGGTTAATTGTCACTCAGCAGCTGATCCAGTGAAACCCTCCTTTAATCCACTTAATGTCATTATTATCATCATAAATCTGATTATGTTTCTCCGTTAAATCATTTATATCAGATGTATTTCTTAATTCACATTATTATAATTATTGTTGCATTTTAATTTATTCTGTCTTTCTTTAATTCACATTATTAAAACATTTCTTTAGTTTTTATTTAAATCTTCTGTCTTTCACACTTTATTGTTTTAAATGAATGACTTCATTTATTAATCAGTTTAGATTCAATTCATTGATTTAATTAAACATTTATATATAAAATGGACATTTCTTAAGACAAAACAATTAAAAGCTAATGATATTCATAAAACATTTATGATGTTAAAGTTAAATGATTCACTCACCGCGTAGGGTTCTCCTCCGAACGGGAGGTGGGAGGAGAACCCGCTGGAGGAACCTGACCCACAGTACGGAGCGAAGGCGGACCCAGAGGAGGACCGACCCAGAGAGGAGGAGCACCGACCCAGAGAGGAGCACCGACCCAGAGAGGAGGAGGACCGACCCACAGACAGCAGCCCGGGACCGAACGACACCGACGGCTGGAAGAGGAAGCCCGGAGGAAACGACATGACGGAGCAGGAGAGACAAGTCACATCACAGGAGGAGGAGCAGGAGGAGCAGGGTCCTCCAGACGGGACGGGAGGAGGAGGAGGAGGAGGAAGAGGAGGAGGAAGAAGATGAAGAAGAAGAGGAGGAGGAGGATGAAGATGATGAAGAAGAGGAGGAGGAGGAAGAAGAAGATGATGAAGAAGAGGAGGAGGAGGAGGAAGAAGATGAAGAAGATGAAGAAGAGGAGGAGGAGGAGGAAGAAGATGAAGAAGATGAAGAAGAGGAGGAGGAGGAGGAAGAAGATGAAGAAGAGGAGGAGGAGGTTTCAGAACGGAGCAGCGTCCAGGAGCATCGCAGGAGGTGTTGAGTTCACTTTGAGTGTTTCTACTGCAAGTTTACTACTTCAGCTGCTCCTCCACCCAGAGAGAGAGAGAGAGAGAGAGACAGAGAGAGAGAGAGAGAGAGAGAGAGAGAGAGAGAGAGAGAGAGAGAGAGAGAGAGAGAGAGAGAGAGAGAGAGAGAGAGAGACAGAGAGACAGAGAGAGAGAGAGAGAGAGAGAGAGAGAGAGAGAGAGAGAGAGAGAGAGAGAGAGAGAGAGAGAGAGACAGAGAGAGAGAGAGAGAGAGAGAGAGACAGAGAGAGAGAGAGAGAGAGACAGAGAGAGAGAGAGAGAGAGAGACAGAGAGAGAGAGAGAGAGAGAGAGAGAGAGAGAGAGAGAGAGAGAGACAGAGAGAGAGACAGAGAGAGAGAGAGAGAGAGAGAGACAGAGAGAGACAGAGAGAGAGAGAGAGACAGAGAGACAGAGAGAGAGAGAGAGAGAGAGAGAGAGAGAGAGAGACAGAGAGAGAGAGAGAGAGAGAGAGAGAGAGAGAGAGAGAGAGAGAGACAGAGAGAGAGAGAGAGAGACAGAGAGAGAGAGAGAGAGAGAGAGAGAGAGAGAGAGAGAGAGAGAGAGAGAGAGAGAGAGAGACAGAGAGACAGAGAGAGAGACAGAGAGAGAGAGAGAGAGAGAGAGAGAGAGAGAGAGAGAGAGAGTGGGCGGGACTTAATTGCTTATCAACAAATCAATAGTTGTCAATAATGAGTTGACTCTTGTCAGCTGATCAAACTGTTTGTTTACTGATCAATAAACATCAATATCAACGTTTGTTGACTTTAGTGGTTTAATTTAAGACAATAAAGTAGTTTATTAGTGACAGCAGCCCTTTCAAAATAAGAGCTGACTGGAGTCTTGTTTCTTATATGTAAACATATATTTCTCCTGGTTTCTTCACTAACAGTGAACCTCCTGACGGTCAATAATATTTGAGTATTGATCTGATTGATGCTGTATTGATACAGCATTGGATGAATAGGAGCAGCGGTGTGACATCATTAATAAAGTTATTGATCGGTCCTGCTGCGTTCTCTGTCACAGTGACGGAGGTGACGGAGGCTGGTTGGAGATCAGTGTGTCTCTAATCTGATTAGTGTCTCCTTTAATTAGAGGATCAGAGGTCTGAAGAACACTGAGGAGAGAAGGTTCCGTCAGTCTTCATGTGGAACCGTCTGCTCTGTTCACAATGTCGTCTCTCCTCTGGACCGACACCCTGCTGAGGAGAACCACCAGGAGAACCACCAGGAGAACCACCAGGTGAACCTCCAGGAGAACCTCCAGGAGAACCACCAGGAGAACCACCAGGTGAACCACCAGGAGAACCTCCAGGAGAACCTCCAGGAGAACCTCCAGGAGAACCACCAGGAGAACCACCAGGAGAACCTCCAGGAGAACCACCAGGTGAGAGCAGCTGTCTCCATTCAGTACATTATGGTCCATTTAGAGTCAGGTAGACCATTAATCAGCTTTAGGGCGGGGCTTAACACTGATTGACAGGTCTCTATGAGACGTTGTCCGGTCTTACGTCTTAAACCCTTTAGTGTGTTTTCACTTCACCAACGTTCACGTTTATATTTGATTCAGTGTTCAGTTGTTCTGAGCTCCAGCCTCTCCACCCTCTCCAGCCTCTCCACCCTCTCCACCCTCTCCACCCTCTCCACCCTCTCCACCCTCTGGTCACCTCTGCTTCTAAAGACCAGGATGACAACGTCCAACAACAAAGATTGTCATGTCCAAAACCCAATATAGCGACTTTCAAAAACCAAGATGGCGACGACCAAGAACCAAGGTTTGAGCAGTCAAGGAGTGTGTGACGTCACTGTGACTATGGACAGTCTCAGGGTTTGTCCTCACAGACTCTACACCTCTATCTGTCTGCCTCTCTCCATCCTCATCGTCCTCGTTAGCGCTGCAGCGGGAACATTAGATTAAAGCCCTCTGGTTCTGGAGGAGTTGATAACCTAAAGGAATATTGATCTGGAGTAATGAGGCCTGAGCAATGTGAAGAGGTTTTCCTCTGATCTGAGCCCTCCTCTACATATGGCTCCATCAGATTATGGGATGGCTTTTTCACGCTTTCTTAAGCATCGTTCATTAGAGCGGTGCTCCTCTTCCTCTGCTGGAATGATGCTCCTCGTGTTAAACACTCCTGCAGGAGGAGTAATGGATCGGAGGAGCTCTGATGACTCTTTCATCATCGCCCCAGTAGACTGAAACCAAGCTTTATCATATCACAAAGTTATGTTAACAATTTGCATGAACAAAGTTGAATATTGAGGAAGACGCTCTGCTCCTATTCTCCACGGTACCGCCTCCTCCTCCGAGGAGGGTTCCACATGAAAGGAGCGCTCCTTTGTTTTACCTCATGAATTAGCTCAGCCCGGGGCAAACGTCCAGAGGTTACACAGACAGAGAGTTTAATTAAATGGAAAACACTCTTTAATAGTTATTATCAAGGATGAAATGAAACCTTGTTATCTGAGCTCTACATAATGACCACCCAAGGGACTCCTCTATTAGGAAGGGAGGAGACTTCAGAGGAGACGCAGTGAGGAGACGCAGTGAGGAGACGCAGTGACGCAGTCAGTGAGGAGACACAGTGAGGGAGACGCAGTGAGGAGAGTGAGACGCAGTGAGGAGACGAGTGAGGAGACACAGTGAGGAGTGAGGAGACACAGTGAGGAGACGCAGTGAGGAGACACAGTGAGGAGACACAGTGAGGAGACACAGTGAGGAGACACAGTGAGGAGACGTCACAGAGGAGACACAGTGAGGAGACGCAGTGAGGAGACGCAGTGAGGAGACGTCACAGAGGAGACGCAGTGAGGAGACGCAGTGAGGAGACACAGTGAGGAGACGTCACAGAGGAGACACAGTGAGGAGACGCAGTGAGGAGACACAGTGAGGAGACGCAGTGAGGAGACACAGTGAGGAGACGTCACAGAGGAGACACAGTGAGGAGACAGTGAGGAGACAGTGAGGAGACAGTGAGGAGACACAGTGAGGAGACGCAGTGAGGAGACACAGTGAGGAGACGTCACAGAGGAGACACAGTGAGGAGACACAGTGAGGAGACGCAGTGAGGAGACACAGTGAGGAGACGCAGTGAGGAGACACAGTGAGGAGACGTCACAGAGGAGACGCAGTGAGGAGACACAGTGAGGAGACGTCACAGAGGAGACGCAGTGAGGAGACGTCACAGAGGAGACACAGTGAGGAGACACAGTGAGGAGACACAGTGAGGAGACGTCACAGAGGAGACGCAGTGAGGAGACGCAGTGAGGAGACGCAGTGAGATCACTGGAGGACGGGGTTTAAACCCACCGTTCAGTCCTTAGAGAGTCCGGATAGAAACCAGCATTTAACGATCCACCAGAGATACATTAAGAACTACAAGTCCCCCCATGATCCTCTCTGTTATCGGAGTTCATGTACAGAACGTTAAACTCAGGTTCAGGGTTAAATGGACAAACACACGACATGAAGGTTCAGGTTTTAACGTCTGTGGACCTGTAGTCCATCACACGGGTGTTGACGAGGTTTGATTCTGTATTTGAATCACCTGAAATATTAATATGCAGTTTATCAACAAAAGACTCATCAACAGATCACAGGATAGACTGCTAAATATTATATCTTATATATTATATGATAACCTGATGAGGTGTTCTGATGAATCTGGTTCCAGAGCTGAGGAGGACTCACTGAGGACTACAGTACAATGGAGGAAGATTTCCCAGAATCCTCTCTGGTCGATGAGCGTCAGTGCTCCAAAAATGAAGATCTGTGTTCACTGAAAGACCTGAACCTGGACACACACCAGGATCCTCAGGGTCTCCAACTGGATCTTCACTCTGGTCCAGACCAGGATCAGGGTCACGATCAAGATAGTTCTCAAAGGAGTGATCCAGATCCACCTCGGGACCAGCTGGAGGGGCAGGGAGTAGACCAGAATCCAGCAGGAGGAGGTAGAGCTTCAGCTGAGGATCTGTCACCAGCTGAGCAGAGCCGGGACCAGGACCAGGACCAGGACCAGGACCAGGACCAAGACCAAGTCCAAGTCCAAGACCAAGTCCAAGACCAGGGCAAGGACCAGGACCAGAGATCTGACCTGGACAGCGGTGAGTACTAACTGCAGTATTTCTACTTTAGATTTGTGTTCTTTCGCTTTTTATTACTTTGACTTTTCAAAGTCCGTCAGTGAACTCAGAAGTAAAGCTGAGAGGATGTTGAGGAATGGATTTTCAAAATAAAGGACTGTTTTCACAACAAGAAGAAATGATACAAAGGAGACCACAGAGACAGTATACTATGGAAAAGTTCAACGTCTCCACTGAAGAATCACTTCTGATGGTCTTCTTCTTCTGTGGGATCATCAGCAGGAGAACAGGAGCTCCTCTTTAAGGTTGTTGTGGCAGAAACCAGTGAAGAGACGAGACGCAGTTCTTGGAGTTTAGCAACCAGCGGGGATATTTTATTGCAGACAAGCTTACAACAAAAGTCCGACACGTTAGTTCTTACATGATATCTTTATACCCTTAGTCCCGCCCCCTTACATCACTTTCAGCCAATCACGTCTTGTCGATTGGACCATAACAAAACACATCTGGCCTTTCACTCCGCCCTGTTTTCCTTCTTTGTGTCAGGTCATCGACGTTAACACTTCTTATGGGAAATATTGTCTCCCTATTCCCACAGATGATCTTATGAAACAAGGAAACATATAAAGTTGTATATTAGATAGATTTTCCTCAACAAGTTAAAATGCAACTTAAATCCAACGTTTGGATATAAAATATGATTCTTCTTTTTTTACTAAGCATCACTTCACGAAATGGACAGAGCCGATCATCCGGGGATTACTGGTGCAGACCAGGACCAGGACCAGGACCAGGACCAGGACGGTCCACCAGCCAATGAGGAGGCGTCTGTGGAGGCGTGTGGAGGCGTCCCGGCGCTGGTGATCACGGAGGCGGAGGAGGTGTGTTTGTCTTTGTTCTCTGTTCTTTCTTCTCTGTTCTGTGTTTAAAGGACGTCTGTGATCAGGTTCAAAGCCTCGACGTCTGACAGCTTCTCCTCTTCCTCTTACGTTTCTCCTCTTCCTCTGACACCTCCTTCTCCTGCTCCTCTTACGTTTCTTCATAAGCTGCTCGGGGTTTGTGTGTTCTGAGAGTAATTATTCAGTCGTCACGTCGTGTTTAAGAAGCTCTGAGTGTTCCACTGATGTTTTAAATATTCTTATTTCTAGAATCTCTGCGTTGAGTGATGAGATGAGGAATGATCACTTTCATCACAAACCTCCTGCATTTTAAATCTCCACTTTTCTTTCATCTTTCACCACCTTGTTTTTATAAGAATTCTCTCATTAGTTTATTAAACGTGACAATAATGGAGACTTCTCTTCTTCGTACAGTTTAACTGCTTTCTTCAGAGAATACGGATTTAAATGATTAGTCAATATGTTCATTACTGACGCTCAGAAAATTCATCTGTAACTATTTATCCATCCATCCATCCATCCATCTTCCGTTACCGCTTATCCAGTTAAGGGTCGCGGGGGTGCTGGAGCCGATCCCAGCTGTCAATGGGTGAAGGCAGGGTTCACCTGGACAGGTCGCCAGCCTATCACAGGGCTGTAACTATTTACATTTTTCATAATTTAAAAACGGTCAAACATCTGCTGCTTCCAGCTAAAAGCAGATGTGTTTACACAGCTAGCAGCTATATTTAGCATTAAGATCGTTATTTGGTGTTTGCAAACGTTAATGAGTCATAACTGTGTTCACGTCTCCTGTTAGAGGTAACAGAACCAGGACCTCCTACAGGAAACCAGGAGACACAGAAACTCTGAGACCTCACATTAGAGATCAGTGTTTATTTAACAGGTTTAAATGATCTTTATTATCACAAGTCAGCCTCCAGACCAAATCACAGAAAGATGTTAAACGTGGAGGTGTTGATTTTAACTCTGACACGTGAGGTGGATGTCAGGTCACATGATGGATGTCAGGTCACATGACGTGAGGTCAGATCTATAAAAGTAAAGAGTTTTCTGTTAAAACAAACAGAAGACGTGATGAGGTGATATATATATATAATATATATATATTTATATATATATAATCCAGAGAAGACAATGGTGAGAAAGAGAAAAGTATCCTCACAGCCTGAAACTCGCTCTTCAACTCCTCCATGACAGAAGCGTTTGAAAGTCAAATCCAGATGTTGTCGGTTGGTGACACATGTTGGAGTCCTTCCTCCTAAACATCTCTCCTCACTGTGAGTCCTTCCTCCTAAACAGTCCTTCCTCCTAAACATCTCCTCACTGTGAGTCCTTCCTCCTAAACATCTCTCCTCACTGTGAGTCCTTCCTCCTAAACACCTCTCCTCACTGTGAGTCCTTCCTCCTAAACATCTCTCCTCACTGTGAGTCCTTCCTCCTAAACATCTCTCCTCACTGTGAGTCCTTCCTCCTAAACATCTCTCCTCACTGTGAGTCCTTCCTCCTAAACATCTCTCCTCACTGTGAGTCCTTCCTCCTAAACATCTCTCCTCACTGTGAGTCCTTCCTCCTAAACACCTCTCCTCACTGTGAGTCCTTCCTCCTAAACATCTCTCCTCACTGTGAGTCCTTCCTCCTAAACACCTCTCCTCACTGTGAGTCCTTCCTCCTAAAGTCCTTCCTCCTAAACATCTCTCCTCACTGTGAGTCCTTCCTCCGGACAACCTGCTCGTTAAACATCAAAGCTTAAAACCCATCACAGCTTGTTTTATGTTCCTGTGAAGCTTCACTTACATATTCATGTTAAAGTAAAGAGATTCATCTGAACATACAACAGGTGAGTCCTTCATCCTAAGACCTCTCCTCACTGTGAACTACAAAACATCATGTCTACTCCTACATGACTCAGAACAATTATTTATTCAAAGTAAATGTCAAGTACTTCAGCTCATTATACTTATTAATACGACAGAAACCTTCCTTTCAAGGTACAGCTGATCAGGTAGAAACACAAGTGGTTCACTACGGAGAACCTTTCGTTAAACATCAAACCCCTTCACTGATGTGATTGTTAATTTCACTATGGAGAACCTTACATATTCAGAGAAGATTTCTGAACTACAACGGAGAACGTTTCATACAAACTGACACATTTTCACCGCTCCATGTGACTTTACTCACTTTGGTACAGAGAGCTTTTATCTATGTGATTCTCCTGCAGAGTAATGTACAGTGTAGAGTATGTAATGTAGTGTACAGTGTAGAGTATGTAATGTAGTGTACAGTGTAGAGTATGTAGTGTACAGTATAGAGTATGTAGTGTACAGTGTAGAGTATGTAATGTAGTGTACAGTATAGAGTATGTAGTGTACAGTGTAGAGTATGTAGTGTACAGTATAGAGTATGCAGTGTACAGTGTAGAGTATGTAGTGTACAGTATAGAGTATGTAGTGTACAGTATAGAGTATGTAGTGTACAGTGTAGAGTATGTAGTGTACAGTATAGAGTATGTAGTGTACAGTGTAGAGTATGTAGTGTACAGTGTAGAGTATGTAGTGTACAGTGTAGAGTATGCAGTGTACAGTGTAGAGTATGTAGTGTACAGTGTAGAGTATGTAATGCAGTGTACAGTGTAGAGTATGTAGTGTACAGTGTAGAGTATGTAGTGTACAGTATAGAGTATGTAGTGTACAGTGTAGAGTATGCAGTGTACAGTGTAGAGTATGCAGTGTACAGTGTAGAGTATGCAGTGTACAGTGTAGAGTATGCAGTGTACAGTGTAGAGTATGCAGTGTACAGTATAGAGTATGTAGTGTACAGTGTAGAGTATGCAGTGTACAGTGTAGAGTATGTAGTGTACAGTATAGAGTATGCAGTGTACAGTATAGAGTATGCAGTGTACAGTATAGAGTATGTAGTGTACAGTGTAGAGTATGCAGTGTACAGTGTAGAGTATGCAGTGTACAGTATAGAGTATGCAGTGTACAGTATAGAGTATGCAGTGTACAGTGTAGAGTACCTAATGTATGGTCTAGTGTACTTAATGTACAGTTTACTGTACTTGATGTACGGTGTAGTGTACTTGACACAATGTGTCAAGTACACTACACAAATGTCCATACAAGTGTTCTAGTTCTCTTTATAAATGATATTACTTTAGTATTCTTTAAATACTCATTGCGCTGTAGTCCTGTAAAATAAAGAGCAGATGTAGTTTATTGTTTTCTGTGTAAACCTGTGAACCTCCATGAGATGATCACTTCTGAATCAAAGCCAGCAGGAACCTCCTGTGAAGACAAAAGTAGAGTGTGTGTGTGTGTGTGTGTGTGTGTGTGTGTGTGTGTGTGTGTGTGTGTGTGTGTGTGTGTGTGTGTGTGTGTGTGTGTGTGTGTGTGTGTGTGTGTGTGTGTGTGTGTGTGTGTGTGTGTGTGTGTGTGTGTGTGTGTGTGTGTGTGTGTGTGTGTGTGTGTGTGTGTGTGTGTGTGTGTGTGTGTGTGTGTGTGTGTGTGTGTGTGTGTGTGTGTGTGTGTGTGTGTGTGTGTGTGTGTGTGTGTGTGTGTGTGTGTGTGTGTGTGTGTGTGTGTGTGTGACAGCAGTGTCTGCAGGTATAATGAGCTCTCCTGGGACTGGTCCTGATCACTTAGAGGACCTGGATCTGGTTCCTGTGAGATGTTAAACTGCTGCTGATGTCTGAGTCGTAGTCAACCGGCGAGGAGGCTCGTTGTGAAGATGAACGCCGCCGTCAGCGAGGCAGGCGGACGGTTTGTTGAGTTGTAAACACGCTCTAATATGCTAATTCAGAGGAGTGTGAGGGGCACAGAGAGGAGAGGAAGAGATGTGAGCAGGTGTGTTGGGTGGAGCTCAGTGTGAGGACGGTGTTTATCTCCTCAGCTTCATCATCAGCGTACCAGGAACACGGTGAACAGAACCAGACTGAGGAGTTCAGAGATGAATATAAAGCATTTATGAGTGTGTTTGAATGTGGAAACAGCAGAAATGTGAGTATTGTTAAAAGAAACATTCAGATTCACATTTGTCGTTGTTGAACCTGAACCACTGAATCACATCCAGGAGAGTTCTAATGTGGACATGAACATCATTATGACTATCGCCCAACAGCCCTGACACCAACAGCGATGAAGTGCTTTGAGAGTCTTGTACTATCACACATCAAGGCCAACATCCCCACTGACCTGGACCGCCACCAGTGTGCCTACCGGGGGACAGATCTACGGAGGATGCTGTCTCAACAGCACCTCATACATCCTGTCCCATCTGGAGCATCCAAACACTTACGCCAGGATTCTATTTGTTGATTTCAGCTCCGCTTTCACACAATAGTCCCCCAAAAACTGGTAACCAAACTCTATAACCTTGGATTACCCACAACACCCTGCTCATGGATTATGGACTTCCTCACAAACCGTCAGAATGGGCAACCGCACCTCCTCCACCCTCATCCTCCATCCTCATCCTGAACACAGGAGCAGCTCTGTGCTCAGGCCTCTTCACCCTTCACACCCATCCACTCCTCTGACACTATAGTGAGGTTCACTGATGACATCACTGTAGTAGGACTGATCAACGAGGAGGCGCTCTACAGAGAGGAGGTACAACACCTGGTGGAGTGGTGTACTGACAATAACCTGCTCCTTAACACTATAAAAACCAAAGAGATCATCGTGGACTTCAGGAGAACCAGGAAGACCACACCTCCCCCCCCCTCCACATAAACGGTGAGGAGGTGGAGAGTGTAAGTGAATCCACATCACAAAGGAGGTACAGAACCATAAAAACAACAAACAGACTGAGGAACACACACACACACACACACACACACACACACACACACACACACACACACACACACACACACACACACACACACACACACACACACACACACAGTGTGCTAAACAGCACTGAGCTGCAGCTACAGCACCCCCCCTGATACACTTTATACTCTGTTTGCACTGCCAAAACCAATGTTTACACTGCACTGTTTGCACACATTTTAAATTTGAAATACTCACCTGCTGTAAATAGTAAAGTTTTCATTCCTTTTGTGTATTTTTATCTTGTATATTGTTGTTATTGTGTTTGTGTTTGTTGTTCGCTGCTGCTGCTGGCTGAGGGCTACCAAACGTTGTATCACTACAATGACAATAAAAACCTCTTTATCTTTATCTTTATCTTTATCTTTATCATTACATGAAGGACTCTGGACTTCAGCAGGCTGGAATGTGTGTCATCATCACTAACACTGTTAAAAGCTCTGAAATAATCACCTGCTCATACTTCACATCAGATCTGTTCATAAAGACATGAGGAGAGTCTCAGACAGATGAAGCACTTCTTAAATACAAAGATAGAATTCATTCACTAACACCAGAACCCTTTAGACCCAGAGCAGCCTGGTTTCCTTTTACTGAAATACTCTCTGGTAAACACTGTATATATCCAGGGCTTTTATTGTGAAGGGGAGAACAGAGGCAGTGGTCGATGCCTTCAGTGTGAAAGCTCAGACGTTATCATTAACACTCAAATTAACACAAGAATAACACTTGTAATAACACTTCAGTGTGTAAGCGACCTCCACCCAACAGGAAGGGAAAGGAAACAAAACTCCTGAGGATCAGGAAAAGATCAAATATATATTTGATCAAATATAACTTAAATAAGTCAACGTTGACCTTTGTTTCACAGGAGACATGAACACTGGTCTCCTGGTGAAAGTCCTGTGTTTGTTCCTCCCGACCTCGTCCATACGAGCAGACCTTCTGACCAAATCTATCAGTCTGAAGTGTATGTTTATATATGTGTATATATATATATATATATATATATATATATATAGTTAGTTAGTTTAAGCAGCGGTCAGAGGTGATGGAGGTTGGAGCAGCTTGGGTCAAAGTTCAACTCATTTAAACGTTCTTCGTCTTGGCTCTACTTATTATTTTTCTTTATATTGAAATATATTAAAATAGATTCTAAGAGTTTAAAAAGCATAAAGTCATAAATGTTAAACATTCTTTCCTTTACACATCTGGATTCTGTGATCACCTCAAACGTTCCTCCATCTCTTCATTCCTCCTGTGTGTTCTTCAGTCTCTGAGACCGGCTTCAGTCAGACCAGCAGGGCCTCCAGACCCACAGAGACCTGCAGACCCGGGTTCTCCTGTGGTCCCCTCAGATCCCCGTCTGAGTCCTGATGGAGGAGACATGTTCTGCTCCGACCTTCTGTCTCTGAGGAGCGACTCGGTGTCTCTGACCAGCGAGCCGGCCACCTCCAGGACGGTGAGTGAAGACCAGGAGGACCTCCTGAACCCAGACCATGTTATACTGAGGATCTGTTTGATTTGGACCTCAGACCAGAGATCTGTGAAGTTCAGGATTTAGTCCTTGAACTAAACATTATGATCCATTAAACATATTTAACAGGAGTAAAAACCAAAAAGAAAGAAGCTCATCTTCAGGTTTGTGGAGGAAACAGAGTCTGAACTCTAATCTGATTAAATCTGATGAAGTCTAGAATAAATGAATAAATGCTGAGGACTGATTGTTTTATAAAGAAGGAGAGTTTAACTCTATCACAACATGAAATAATGAGATGAATATTTAAGACCAGTTTATTAGGAACAAATAGATCAAATGAATAAACAGACCTGCAGTAAACCCTCGTTGACTTAAATGGGGTGGACACAATAACAGGAACACCTGTCATGGATCAGGATCTGATCACAGATGTTCTGTTCACGTTCTCGTCCTTCGTTCTGTGAAACCTATCTTCAGTCATAACCAGGAATCAGAGACGCTCTCTGAAATAAAGACCCGCCCTCCATCTCATCAGATGAACCTGGTGAACCGAACAACAGCGAGACTCTTAACCAATCCTTCACGCTCCCAGCAGAGCATCCATCAGCTCCTCTTTATGGAGGTCGGACGGCGAGGCGGCAGCGTAATCATAATTCCTTTGACCTCCGGTGACCCCTCGGAGGCTCCGACAACGAGGGCCACGCCGCCGAACCGCCGACTCCTTTCAGACACCGCCCGATCCAAAACGTCTTTTTCATTTCTCAAACAATCAGCTGGTGAACGAGAGGACGGATCAGAGAAACTCGTTATCGTCCTCCGCTCTCAGCACACGCCTCCTAAACACTCCTCAATGAGGCCAGAGGAGAACCCTCTATTCATATGTTAATGTTCTATTACTTACATCAGCAGACCTGAGGTTCTCTGTGTTCTCTGTGTTCAACACCAGAACCTCTCTACAGGTCTGATGATAAACCATCATATCGATCATAACGCATCCGCCAAGACAATGTTTAACAAAAAGAAAACATTATTTAGACCTGAAAACAATGAAACTATAAATGAAATCTGATCCGGTTGATGATTATGATCCAGATGTTTAATAAACAAACAGAATCAGAGCAGCTTTAATCTTTAATATGTTCTGTCTCTGAGTTAACCTCCGGAGATCTCCTCTCTTCATTCTCTTCATTCTCTTCATTCTCTTCATTCTCTTTAATCTCTTTAATCTCTTTATTCTCATTACTGATCATAATAATGAGGATAACCTTCTTCAGAGGAGCTCTGAGGAACAAAACAAACACTTTATTTAGAGAAGACGAAGATTCATTTCTTCTTCATGTGTTTCTGTAAAGAGACGGACAACAACAGAGAACAGCTGAGCTCTAAAGGTCTGAATGAAACCTCCTCCTCCTCCTCCTCCTCGTTCTTCTTCTTCTCCTCCTCCTCCTCGTTCTCCTCCTCCTCCTCCTCCTCCTCCTCCTCCTCCCCCCCCTCCTCCTCCTCCTCCTCCTCATCCTCCTCCTCCTCCTCATCCTCCTCCTCCTCCTCCTCTCTCCTGCTGTCCATCATAACACCAGGAGTTTCTCCCTCCTCCTCCTCCTCCTCCTCTCTCCTGCTGTCCATCATAACACCAGGAGGTTCTCCCTGTTGTGTTGGAGGAAGCGGAGCTGCCTCAAGCAGAGTTCCATCATTATTACCCATAATTCATAGTGTTCAGCTGAAGAGGAGCTGTGTGTCTCTGAGGACAACACATGGTATAAAGATGAGTCTTTTATTCTGAAAAGAGACGGAAGAGGTTCTTTATTGTATGAAATATGTGTTAATATGAGTGATGATGTCATTCCTGTTGTTTTGGTTCAGATGTGAAATGTGAGGGTTTCATCATCAGTTTGTAAAGCAGCATGAAATGTAAATATACTAAAGTACAGAACAAGTACCTCAGTTCTACTCAGGAGATGTACCTGTCAGTGAGTAGTACAGTGTGTAGTACAGTGTGTAGTACAGTGTGTAGTACAGTGAGTAGTACAGTGTGTAGTACAGTGTGTAGTACAGTGTACAGTACAGTGAGTAGTACAGTGTGTAGTACAGTGTGTAGTACAGTGAGTAGTACAGTAGTACAGTGTGTAGTACAGTGAGTAGTACAGTAGTACAGTACAGTGAGTAGTACAGTGTGTAGTACAGTGAGTAGTACAGTGTGTAGTACAGTGTGTAGTACAGTGTGTAGTACAGTGAGTAGTACAGTGTGTAGTACAGTGAGTAGTACAGTGTACAGTACAGTGTGTAGTACAGTGAGGTGAGTAGTACAGTGTGTAGTACAGTGTGTAGTACAGTGAGTAGTACAGCGAGTAGTACAGTGTACAGTGAGTAGTAGTACAGTACAGTGTACAGTAGTACAGTGTGTAGTACAGTGTGTAGTACAGTGTACAGTACAGTGAGTAGTACAGTGAGTAGTACAGTGAGTAGTACAGTGAGTAGTACAGTGTGTAGTACAGTGTACAGTACAGTGAGTAGTACAGTGTGTAGTACAGTGAGTAGTACAGTGTACAGTACAGTGTGTAGTACAGTGAGTAGTACAGTGAGTAGTACAGTGTACAGTACAGTGTGTAGTACAGTGAGTAGTACAGTGAGTAGTACAGTGTGTAGTACAGTGAGTAGTACAGTGAGTAGTACAGTACAGTACAGTAGTACAGTGAGTAGTACAGTGTACAGTACAGTGTGTAGTACAGTGTGTAGTACAGTGCACAGTACAGTGAGTAGTACAGTGTGTAGTACAGTGTACAGTACAGTGAGTAGTACAGTGTGTAGTACAGTGTGTAGTACAGTGTGTAGTACAGTGAGGTGAGTAGTACAGTGTGTAGTACAGTGTGTAGTACAGTGTAGTACAGTGTGTAGTACAGTGTGCAGTACAGTGAGTAGTACAGTGAGTAGTACAGTGTGTAGTACAGTGAGTAGTACAGTGTACAGTACAGTGAGTAGTACAGTGTGTAGTACAGTGTGTAGTACAGTGAGGTGAGTAGTACAGTGTGTAGTACAGTGTGTAGTACAGTGTACAGTACAGTGTACAGTACAGTGTGTAGTACAGTGTAGTACAGTGTGTAGTACAGTGTGCAGTACAGTGTGCAGTACAGTGTGCAGTAGTACAGTAAGTAGTACAGTGTGTAGTACAGTGAGTAGTACAGTGTGTAGTACAGTGTGTAGTACAGTGTGTAGTACTCAGAGTTTTACTGTCAGTCAGAAGTTATTAATATCACAACTGATGTTTGATTTCAGAGTGAAGACGAAGATAACAGGAGTGTAGCTGCTTCTTCTGTCATGGTGAGTGTGTGTGTGTGTGTGTGTGTGTGTGTGTGTGTGTCTCTGTGAGGACACCTGGTCTCTGTACCTGTCTGTGTGAGGACACCTGGTCCACGTTGTCCCTCTCTCTGTCTGAAGGACAGCCTCCCTCTGTGTGTAATTAACAGCCAGGTGTATCAGGTGAACAGTGAGGACGGCCCGGCAGGACTCTGATTAAAGACCGGGCTGGAGCCTCAGCCCCCTGCTGGACCATAAACACCACTAATGGCATCAGTACACACACACACACACACACACACACAGACACACACACACACACACACACACACACACACACACACACACACACACACACACACACACACACACACACACACACACACACACACACACACACACACACACACACACACACACACACACACACACACACACACACACACACACACCACGGCTAGAGGACAACGAGGACGCCGGTTTGTAAACACCAACAGATGATGTAATGTTGAAGGAATACTCTGCTGTGTGTGTATTAATGAGTAATAAATACTAACAGTATGACGACCTGAAGCTTTACGACGGACGTGAGCAGAGATGGAGAGTCACATGGTCACAACATGAACATGAAGACTAAACATTTAGACCTCTACTCGAATGTCTCAGACACTGAGGTGAAGAGAACAGCTTATCAGCTGATGGACTCACCTGTACAACCTGATGTGATCAGACTGTGGACCTCCAGACTGTGGACCTCCAGACTGTGGACCTCCAGACTGTGGACCTCCAGTGAGGCTCTGCTCAAAGCCTCCACACAACAGAGAATGTTGTGGAGACAAACCAAGAACATGGAACACTGAAGAGACTCAAAACGAACTCTAAGAGATTCAAAACGACACCAAAGACACTCAAGATGAACTCTTAAAGACTCATAACTAGTCTGATCAGGTCTGACTCCCAGTGGATTTCAGGTCTGGACTCATGGGATCAGGCCGTCGTTCCAAACCAAACTAGTGGAAGTGTTCCTTTACTGTTCAGTGTCCTGATGAAACAAGAAGAACGATGTCTTCTAGAATATGACTTTGTGATGGAGCATTAAACACCAGAGAAGTAACGTCCCCATTAAAACCTCTGCCCCCCCCCCAGTCTCTGTTCCACAGGGTGCAGCTGGATCCAGTGGAGAAGCTCTGGTTGAGGAGCTCTGCTGTGGGGAACATGGCGGCCCAGCGTCAGCTGCTGGTTCAGGAGCCCAGTCTGGTTCTGAAGAAGGTCCGGTTCAGACACGTCTGTTAGTTTAGATATAGAAACAGCTAGATCCACATCAACGATTAAACAGATCTGTTTGTGTAGAGAGTCCTTCTCTTCATGGAACTCAAGTTTGTTCTGTCAGAGCAGCTAGAAGAAGAAAGTAGATGAACAGGTCATCACAGAAGAACATCTGGAACGATGAGGAGAGATGAAGAGAGATGATATCTCTGTTGTTTACTCTCATATCTCTGTTGTTTACTCTCATATCTCTGTTGTTTACTCTCATATCTCTGTTGTTTACTCTCATATCTCTGTTGTTTACTCTCATATCTCTTTTCTTTACTCTCATATCTCTGTTGTTTACTCTCATATCTCTGTTCTTTACTCTCATATCTCTGTTTCTGATGCTCTCCTCAGGACTTCGTCTCTGTGAGTAAAACATGATGCACTTTTATTTCTTATTTTATTTTAACAAAAAGCACAGAATCACAAATACCAAACCCTCCTCAGACCCTCTGAGCTCCATGGATGACTTCCTCCTGTTATTTATTAATTGATATTAGAAGAACCTTTATTAGACAGCAAATAGACAGAAATATTACAGATACATCGAGCATTTAGAATGATATTTTTAATCAAAGCAGAAGGACGGCTGTGGCGTAGTGGAGAGCAAGGTAGTTCTCCAATCACAGCGTCGGTGGTTCGATACCCGGCTTCTTGTCGATGTGGCAAGACACTTAACCCCAAGTTGCTCCTGAAGGCCATCGGTGTGGACTGGATGATGAGTGTTAGTTAGAGTCTGATGGTGGCACCTTGATGGTAGCCTGTCATCAGTGTGTGAATGGGTGAATGATATGTAACATACTACTGACTGTAAGTCGCTTTGGAGAAAAGCCTCTGCTAAATGACTCTAATGGAATGTAATGCAGAACATTTATATAAAACAACATATGAATCATAAGTGAACAGGGTTTTATGGTTATTATAAACTCAGCCTCACATACCAGTCAACACATATAAAACACAGTATCGATGGAGTTCATTGACAATAAGAAAACATATATAATACTGCAGGCATTACCCTTTAAATGAGTGTAAGTAATAACTTTAATATGTATTTATATCCATAAGTCAGTTTAAACTTTAACGGCCGTATTGTGTGTTGAGTGGAGATGAAGTTGTTATTTCTGCAGCAGAGTTAAGTTATTCTGTGTTTCTTTGTCTCCTTCTCTCCTCCTCTGACGACCTTGTGTGATGTGAACGCCGTGAACATGAAGGGGGTAAGTTGTGTTTTCCTTTCGGCGGCGTTAACACAGATCATGTGGCTCAGCAGCACTCTCACTTCTGCCTCAATTAGCTCATCGCTGATACCGGCTCCTCTGGCTGTCTGCATCCCCGTCTGAACGAGTCCTAATGATAAATACAGTGCATGTAAACAGGATCCACAGACGTCCAGCTCTCTGCCATGTTTGTGTTCAGCTAAACACCTGACAGCATGCTAAACACCTGACAGCATGCTAAACACCTGACAGCATGGTAAACACCTGACAGCATGGTAAACACCGTCCTACATACACAACTAGCTGCTCCGGCTCATTTATATCTTTCTACAGACGTCATGCCTTCATGTTGATATTAAACAGCACGGAGTAATAACTGAGCTGATCCACAGGACACGAGGCCCAAAGTGTGACGAGGCCTCGAACGTCTGGTAGAAGAGACATTATGTAATAATCCTTCATTAGAGACGAAGACCACAACGAGACACAAAACAACCACAAAGAGATTTAAAATGACCATTGCGTTATTGGTGGTTGTTTAGTGTCTCTTTGTTGTTGTTTAGTGTCTCTTTGTTGTTGTTGTTTAGTGTCTCTTTGCTGTTGTTTAGTGTCTCTTTGTTGTTGTTTTGTGTCTCTTTGTTGTTGTTTAGTGTCTCTTTGTTGTTGTTTAGTGTCTCTTTGTTGTTGTTTAGTGTCTCTTTGTTGTTGTTGTTGTTGTTTAGTGTCTCTTTGCTGTTGTTTAGTGTCTCTTTGCTGTTGTTTTGTGTCTCTTTGCTGTTGTTTAGTGTCTCTTTGTTGTTGTTTAGTGTCTCTTTGCTGTTGTTTAGTGTCTCTTTGTTGTTGTTTAGTGTCTCTTTGCTGTTGTTTAGTGTCTCTTTGCTGTTGTTTAGTGTCCCTCTCAGTGTGGGGGTCTAGGTCTTATGAAGGAGGTGTTGGGGCCTCTTCATGTCTTGCTGTCGGCGCCTCGGGCCCCGTTGTTTATAATCCATGATTAGCGGTCGGCCGTAGACTTCGTGCTCATTAGAGACGGTGTGACGGAGCGGCTCAGACGATGGAGACGTGTAATGATATTATAATTACATGGTAATTAATATCTGAGCAAACAGTCGGCCTGAAGGGAAGCAGATGGAACTGATCGTCTCACAATCAGCAGATCTTTACTGTTTCAGTCCAGCGTCTCCTCCGTGTGCTTCTACCTCATTTTAAGACCTCATTTCACAGTTTAGTGGTGAGAATCTGAAGAAGTGTTATTGTCCTCGTTTACTGATCTGAGATCTGTGTCCTCCGTCCAGCGCCTGTTCTTCACATTGGTTGTTGAATCAGAGAGTGATTCCTCAGCCAGCAGCAGGATGTCCCACGGCATTATGGGACTCTGAGTCTGCTATTCAATAGCTGTTTGCAGAACCTCCATATGATCTCCATTACCCCCCCCTCTCTTCCCTTTTCCCATTGGCTGCATGGACCCCCCCATGCAGAAATAACAACATCAATGCCCCCCCCCCAGAGAGTATCACTCTTCTGTTCATGCCTCACTCCATCAGAACTGTCTGATGTGATCTTTTTCCTGCTGCTCTCAGACCAGCGGCTCTAACTCTCTCTGCTCCGTCGCTCCGAACCGCCACAGGGCCGACAGATGCCGCCGCACCGATCCCGACTGTGGGCGGTTTGTGCCGGGTCACCGTCGGTGCTCCTCCTGGGTCTGTTAGAGGAGGATAGGGAGGAGGAGCTTCCTGCTGAGGAGGACAGGTGTTAATGTGTGAACATTTAACACAAACATGAATATTATATTATATTATATCATATCATATTATATCATATTTATATTATATTATATTATATTATATTATATCATATCATTATATCATATTTATATTATATTATATTATATCATATCATATCATATTATATTATTAGTATTATATTATATTATATTACTTATATTATATTATATTATATCATACATCCAGCGCTACGTTTAATAAACACAGAAGAAGAAGAACATGAGCTCCCGTTGAGTCTCCTTCACAGCTGATCCCAGAGCTGTCGGTGTGTTCAGGTTGTTTGAGGCCCAAACAATGTCAGCGAGTGTCGGAAGAGGCCGGCAGGGGAGGTGGGGTTCAGTTAGCACCTCCTGATGAAGCAGCCTGGCAGCTACCCCCCCCCTCCCCCCACACACACATCCTCTCTGGACTCAGCGGTCAGTCTGAATTAGAACGCCAAAATAAACCTCCACTAAGCATCCTGCACACGACCACGAGGCTCCTCCTCCTTCTCCCCCCCCTCCTCCCCCCTCCTCCCCTGGCGACTCGGTGTTCACGCTCTCGGTTGTTGGTGAAATTAAACAGGCGGAAAAACAGCAGCAGACAATGTTCCATTAGTTTGATCCAGTTTAGAGTAGATACATGAGAACTGGGCGGGAGGAGGTGAGAAGGGTGAGACCAGGAGGAGGAAGAGGAAGAGGAAGATGAAGAGGAAGTCAGTCCACATGTCCTCAGAGTGACTCACTCTTGGTCGTCGACCTCTGACCCGTATCAGTTGTCGTCTTCATTGACGTATCAGAGGTCGTCTTCATTGATGTATCAGAGGTCTTCATTGATGTATCAGAGGTCTTCATTGACGTATCAGAGGTCGTCTTCATTGATGTATCAGAGGTCGTCTTCATTGATGTATCAGAGGTCTTCATTGACGTATCAGAGGTCTTCATTGACGTATCAGAGGTCTTCATTGATGTATCAGAGGTCTTCATTGACGTATCAGAGGTCTTCATTGATGTATCAGAGGTCTTCATTGACATATCAGAGGTCGTCTTCATTGACGTATCAGAGGTCATCTTCATTGGCGTATTGACGTATCAGAGGTCTTCATTGACGTATCAGAGGTCTTCATTGATGTATCAGAGCTCTTCATTGATGTATCAGAGGTCTTCATTGATGTATCAGAGGTCTTCATTGATGTATCAGAGGTCTTCATTGACGTATCAGAGGTCGTCTTCATTGACGTATTGACGTATCAGAGGTCTTCATTGATGTATCAGAGGTCTTCATTGACGTATCAGAGGTCTTCATTGATGTATCAGAGGTCTTCATTGACATATCAGAGGTCGTCTTCATTGACGTATCAGAGGTCGTCTTCATTGGCGTATTGACGTATCAGAGGTCGTCTTCATTGACGTATTGACGTATCAGAGGTCTTCATTGATGTATCAGAGGTCTTCATTGACGTATCAGAGGTCTTCATTGACGTATCAGAGGTCGTCTTCATTGACGTATCAGAGGTCTTCATTGACGTATCAGAGGTCGTCTTCATTGATGTATCAGAGGTCTTCATTGACGTATCAGAGGTCGTCTTCATTGACGTATCAGAGGTCGTCTTCATTGACGTATCAGAGGTCTTCATTGACGTATCAGAGGTCGTCTTCATTGATGTATCAGAGGTCTTCATTGACGTATCAGAGGTCTTCATTGACGTATCAGAGGTCGTCTTCATTGACGTATCAGAGGTCTTCATTGACGTATCAGAGGTCTTCATTGACGTATCAGAGGTCTTCATTGACGTATCAGAGGTCTTCATTGATGTATCAGAGGTCTTCATTGACGTATCAGAGGTCTTCATTTGTATTGATTGTATCAGAGGTCTTCATTGACATATCAGAGGTCATCTTCTTCATTGACGTATCAGAGGTCATCTTCATTGGTATCGTGATGTATCAGAGGTCTTCATTGATGTATCAGAGGTCTTCATTGATGTATCAGAGGTCTTCATTGATGTATCAGAGGTCTTCATTGATGTATCAGAGGTCTTCATTGATGTATCAGAGGTCTTCATTGACGTATCAGAGGTCGTCTTCATTGACGTATTGACGTATCAGAGGTCTTCATTGACGTATCAGAGGTCTTCATTGATGTATCAGAGGTCTTCATTGACATATCAGAGGTCGTCTTCATTGACGTATCAGAGGTCGTCTTCATTGGCGTATTGACGTATCAGAGGTCGTCTTCATTGACGTATTGACGTATCAGAGGTCTTCATTGATGTATCAGAGGTCTTCATTGACGTATCAGAGGTCTTCATTGACGTATCAGAGGTCGTCTTCATTGACGTATCAGAGGTCTTCATTGACGTATCAGAGGTCGTCTTCATTGATGTATCAGAGGTCTTCATTGACGTATCAGAGATCTTCATTGACGTATCAGAGGTCGTCTTCATTGACGTATCAGAGGTCTTCATTGACGTATCAGAGGTTGTCTTCATTGACGTATCAGAGGTCTTCATTGATGTATCAGAGGTCTTCATTGACGTATCAGAGGTCGTCTTCATTGACGTATCAGAGGTCTTCATTGACGTATCAGAGGTCGTCTTCATTGACGTATCAGAGGTCTTCATTGACGTATCAGAGGTCGTCTTCATTGACGTATCAGAGGTCTTCATTGACGTATCAGAGGTCGTCTTCATTGCGTCTGAATGAGACGAACCGTCTTTAAACTAACGATGTAAAAACATCAGGTCTTTATTAGACTGTCAGAGAAACTGATGTATAAAGAGAGACATGGTTGTTATGATTATTATGGTTACTATGGTTACTATGGTTATTATAGTAACTAATGTTACTATGGTTGCTATGGTTACTGCAGTTATAATGAGTAGAATGGTTATTGAGACTTTATTGATCAGTAGTGAATTTTTATTTGGTCTTTACATTTTCCTTGAAAACAAATGCTGATGTGAGAAACTCTGTAGTAAATATTAAAGATATATAATAGAATGAAACCAAATAGAAAGACAACATTTATTTTATTCATGCATTATGAATAAGAAATGGTTATTTCATTGTTCTGTTGAAAGAAAGTCTAATGTCTCTATTTCTTTTTCGTTTTCTCTTGAATCCCTCGGACACATTAAGTTTGTAAGTTGAGTCATTTCCTGTGTTTGTTGGTTTAGCCTGTAGCATTAGCCACGGTGCTCCAGAGAGCCTCAGTAGACCTTTAGCAGTTTCCTCTCCTTCAGTAGATTCACTCAAAAACTTTTAATATTTTCTGCTGTCAATGACGATTATGTCTAAAGATTTAGTTATTATGACATAACTGAGATAAACTACAGCACAGTCAGTTTGAACTAAGTTTACAAAAACAAGGATGTTTAAAAGTCAAAGGAGTTCATTTGTGGAATAGTTTTAAAAGTGTGTTCATCTGAGAATCACAAATATTACCTGGCAAACAAACACAATGTAAATTTCCCCGCTGCGGGACTAATAAAGGATTATCTTATCTTATCTTATCTTACAAACCTGATATTAGCCAGCTGATTAGCCAATGCTAGCTAGTATTATGTCTAGTGTTAGCGAGTGTTAGCTAGTGTTCTGTTTTGTGTTAGCTAGTGTTAGCTAGTGTTCTGTTTTGTGTTGGCTAGTGTTCTGTTTTGTGTTAGCTAGTGTTAGCTAGTGTTCTGTTTTGTGTTGGCTAGTGTTCTGTTTAATGTTAGCTAGTGTTAGCTAGTGTTCTGTTTTGTGTTAGCTAGTGTTCTGTTTAATGTTAGCTAGTGTTAGCTAGTGTTATGTTTTGTGTTAGCTAGTGTTCTGTTTAATGTTAGCTAGTGTTAGCTAGTGTTATGTTTTGTGTTAGCTAGTGTTCTGTTTAATGTTAGCTAGTGTTAGCTAGTGTTATGTTTTGTGTTAGCTAGTGTTCTGTTTAATGTTAGCTAGTGTTAGCTAGTGTTATGTTTTGTGTAAGCTAGTGTTATGTTTTGTGTTAGCTAGTGTTCTGTTTAATGTTAGCTAGTGTTAGCTAGTGTTATGTTTTGTGTTAGCTAGTGTTCTGTTTAATGTTAGCTAGTGTTCTGTTTAATGTTAGCTAGTGTTAGCTAGTGTTCTGTTTAATGTTAGCTAGTGTTAGCTAGTGTTATGTTTTGTGTTAGCTAGTGTTCTATTTAATGTTAGCTAGTGTTCTGTTTAATGTTAGCTAGTGTTCTGTTTAATGTTAGCTAGTGTTAGCTAGTGTTATGTTTTGTGTAAGCTAGTGTTCTGTTTTGTGTTAGCTAGTGTTCTGTTTAATGTTAGCTAGTGTTAGCTAGTGTTATGTTTTGTGTTAGCTAGTGTTATGTTTTGTGTTAGCTAGTGTTCTGTTTTGTGTTAGCTAGTGTTAGCTAGTGTTAGCTAGTGTTATGTTTTGTGTTAGCTAGTGTTCTGTTTTGTGTTAGCTAGTGTTATGTTTAGTGTAATTTCGCATTAGCGTTAGCTCGCTGTCACATTGCTATAATATATCAGGCTGGTCATGCCTGTGGTCTTTCCTTGAACATGATGAATGTAACCTTCAGTCTCTTTATTTCTTTGTTTGGACTCGTTTGTGGATCTGAACAGACTTATCTGTCTGTGTTTGTTTCATCCTTTATCTGGAGAGCACGAGTCAGACGTTTGGACCGCTTCACTGTAGCAATAAAGCAGTCTGACTAGTTTCAGTTTCCTTCACACGCTGAGAGAAACATAAGAATAATAAGGCTGCTGTGTGAATATCAGAGGAAAGACTGTGAAACATTATTTATCATAACTCATTTAACAACTCAACCTGCGTTCACCCTCTTATGAAAGATGAGAAACAGGCCGTCGTCATGTTGAGGCTCCAGTTTCCTCCACAGTCAGTGCTGTATGATAACTGGCTGGTGGAGTGTGTAAACTGTGTGTGTGTTCATGCTGAAGGTGTGTAAGCATGTGTGTGTGTTCACAGTTCATGTGTGTGTGTGTGTGTGTTTTCAGACGGCGCTTCACTGGGCAGCCAAGCAGGGCCGTCAGGAGGCCGTGGACATGATGCTCCGGTCTGGAGCCGACGTCAACGTCAGAGCGGTGAGCGGTGTGTGTGTGTGTGTGTGTGTGTGTGTGTGTGTGTGTGTGTGTGTGTGTGTGTGTGTGTCTGTGTGTGTGTGTGTGTGTGTGTGTGTGTGTGTGTGTGTGTGTGTGTGTGTGTGTGTGTGTGTGTGTGTGTGTCTGTGTGTGTGTGTGTGTGTGTGTGTGTGTGTGTGTGTGTGTGTGTGTGTGTGTGTGTGTCTGTGTGTGTGTGTGTGTGTGTGTGTGTGTGTGTGTCTGTGTGTCAGAATCAGCATCCGTCATGCACATTAATAACTTCAGCTGGACCTTCACTGCATAAACTAACATCTGACCTGTCAACAAGGATTCTCACTAAAGTCCCTCCTTAAAGAAACAGTTCACTTCTGTTCTTTTATTTTGTTAATGATCTACTCTGTGTCTGACATGAACCGATGGACTCATATTCACATATTACCTGACTCATACTGTAAAGACATGTTAGATATTATAAAACACCACAAATCTCAACCTGCACCTTCAAAGTAAAAGTCTCATATTACTTTACATATATCTACAAGGCTCTGTTGATAATACAGTAAAACCTCCCTATGCTACACACACACACACACACACACACACACACACACACACACACACACACACCTGATCTACACACATACTTCTCTCACACACACATATCGGCCCTTCTCTGGTTGAACCCCGAGGTTACGTTGACGAGGCCTTTCTCCTCCGATGACTCCTTCAGGTTCTTCACAGCGTTAACCTCCATCCTCTGCTGCTACAAACACCTTCAACCATGTTAGCGTTTAGCTGGTAGCAGCTTCAGGGAGGGCAATGTCTGTGATGTGTCCAACGTTTAGGTTTATGATTTAATATCTGCAGAACTAAAGACATTCAATCAGCCTCAGCTGGATTCTGTGTTTACCAATTAGACGTTCCTGTTAGCATGCTAACAAGCTAAACTACAATGGTGATGACAACAGAACGTCAGTGGTGATGAGAGGACTTAGAAGGACAGGACGTTGTGATGATGAGGAGACGAAGGTGATGAGCAGGATGTAGACAGTAAAGGGTTAATGTAAAGCTTCCACACTACGGTCATTCACACGCTGATGGGGGGGGCTAACAAGCACGGTTTCACCTGTCACTCAGAACGTTAACTGACATGCATAAACATTTATTCACACACACACACACACACACACACACACACACACACACACACACACACACACACACACACACACACACATACACACACACACACACACACACACACATACACACAGACACACACAGACACACACACACACACACACACACACACACACACACACAGACACACACAGACACACACAGACACACACACACACACACACACACACACACACACACACACACACACACACACACACACACACACACACACACACACACATACACACACACACACACACACACACACTGGATTGGTTGGACAGGATCAGTGTTGTGATTACTGAATGTCTTCCAGTCGTGTGTTTGGAGGATTCATTTATCGTCTCCCTCTCTAGGAGTTAATCTCCTCTCCTCCTCCTCTCCTCCTCTCCTCCTCCTCCTCTCCTCCTCCTCTCCTCCTCCTCTCTGCTGATGATGTGCTCACAGGAGATAATGTTTAAACCAGAGTAAAGTGGAGCAGACAGGCCTCTGATTGGCTCCATAATCACATAATTAACTTTTAGTCTCTAATCGTTAAGGAGGTAATGTCTGTGATAAGAAGACCTCAGCGGAGCGGGGAGCTAATCACAGATCAATAATCCATAGAGCGCATTAAGAGGAGAGACATCATCTGTGAGCTGGAGGTTCTCTCTGCAGAGCTTTACTACTCAGTGGTTCTGGTTCTGGTTCTGGTTCTACTGAGCATCAGTGATCGACTTCATTCTGAATGAATCAGTTCAGTGTCACAGTAGAGCAGCTCCAGGATGTAGACCTTCAGGATGTAGACCTTCAGGATGTAGACCTTCAGGATGTAGACCTCCAGGATGTAGACCTTCAGGATGTAGACCTCCAGGATGTAGACCTTCAGGTGTTTACCTTCAGGTGTAGATCTTCAGGATGTAGACCTTCAGGTGTTTACCTTCAGGTGTTTACCTTCAGGATGTAGTCTTTCAGGTGTTTACCTTCAGGATGTAGACCTCCAGGATGTAGACCTTCAGGATGTAGACCTTCAGGATGTAGTCTTTCAGGTGTTTACCTTCAGGATGTAGACCTTCAGGATGTAGACCACCAGGATATAGACCTTCAGGATATAGACCACCAGGATGTAGACCTTCAGGTGTTTACCTTCAGGATGTAGACCTTCAGGTGTTTACCTTCAGGATGTAGACCTTCAGGTGTTTACCTCCAGATGTTTACCTCCAGGTGTTTACCTCCAGGATGTAGACCTTCAGGTGTTTACCTCCAGATGTTTACCTCCAGGTGTTTACGTCCAGGATGTAGACCTTCAGGTGTTTACCTTCAGGTGTTTACCTCCAGATGTTTTCCTCCAGGATGTAGACCTTCAGGTGTTTACCTTCAGGTGTTTACCTCCAGATGTTTACCTCCAGATGTTTTCCTCCAGGATGTAGACCTTCAGGTGTTTACCTTCAGGTGTTTATCTTCAGGATGTAGACCTTCAGGATGTAGTCTTTCAGGTGTTTACCTTCAGGATGTAGACCTTCAGGATGTAGACCACCAGGATATAGACCTTCAGGATATAGACCACCAGGATGTAGACCTTCAGGTGTTTACCTTCAGGTGTTTACCTCCAGATGTTTACCTCCAGGTGTTTACGTCCAGGATGTAGACCTTCAGGTGTTTACCTTCAGGTGTTTACCTCCAGATGTTTTCCTCCAGGATGTAGACCTTCAGGTGTTTACCTCCAGATGTTTACCTCCAGATGTTTTCCTCCAGGATGTAGACCTTCAGGTGTTTACCTTCAGGTGTTTATCTTCAGGATGTAGACCTCCAGGTGTTTACCTTCAGGTGTTTATCTTCAGGATGTAGACCTCCAGGTGTTTACCTTCAGGTGTTTACTGCTCTGTACAGCTCTGGAACAAACTACTCACAATATCTGAGGAGAAAAATGTTGTTTCCACTAAAAGATTCCTCTTCATCCCTTTTACAGAATAAATGAAGTTAGAATATGATTTTATTTCAGAGTGATTTCCATGTTTTAAACTCAGTTCTCTAATTATCTTTTTTCTCTCTTCATCTTCATCTTCCTCTCCGTCCGTCATCACCAGCATGTGAGTTTATGAACCTTCAGCTCTGAAACTCATTCACTCTTTTATTTAATGAACGAGAGCTCTGACTAATGATTCATCTTCTGCTCTTTTACTGGTTCTCTGGTTCTCTCTGGTTCTCTCTGACCTCTCTGGTTCTCTCTGGTTCTCTCTGGTTCTCTCTGACCTCTCTGGTTCTCTCTGGTTCTCTTGTTCTCTCTTGTTCTCTCTGGTTCTCTCTGGTTCTCTCTGACCTCTCTGGTTCTCTCTGGTTCTCTCTGGTTCTCTCTGACCTCTCTGGTTCTCTCTGGTTCTCTCTGGTTCTCTTGTTCTCTCTGGTTCTCTCTGGTTTTCTCTGGTTCTCCCTGGTTCTCTCTGGTTCTCTTGTTCTCTCTGGTTCTCTCTGACCTCTCTGGTTCTCTCTGGTTCTCTTGTTCTCTCTTGTTCTCTCTGGTTTTCTCTTGTTCTCTCTGGTTCTCTCTTGTTCTCTCTGGTTTTCTCTTGTTCTCTCTGGTTTTCTCTTGTTCTCTCTTGTTCTCTCTTGTTCTCTCTGGTTTTCTCTTGTTCTCTCTGGTTCTCTCTGGTTCTCTCTGGTTTTCTCTTGTTCTCTCTGGTTCTCTCTTGTTCTCTCTGGTTTTCTCTTGTTCTCTCTGGTTCTCACTGGTTCTCTCTGGTTCACTTGTTCTCTCTGGTTCTCTCTGGTTCACTTGTTCTCTCTGGTTCTCTCTGGTTCTCTCTTGTTCTCTCTGGTTCTCTCTTGTTCTCTCTGGTTTTCTCTTGTTCTCTCTGGTTCTCTCTGGTTCTCTCTGGTTCACTTGTTCTCTCTGGTTCTCTCTGGTTCTCTCTTGTTCTCTCTGGTTCTCTGTGACGGCTGCGTCTCTCTGAAGGGGGTGAGTCATGTTTTAATGCACCTTTATAATAAACACAAATATTATTATATTTAAAATGAGACACAAAATAAGTTAAAGTGGTTAGCTTAGCTTAGCACAACAGCTGAAAGCAGAGGGGAAGTGCTAGCCTAGCTAGATGAGAAACCCTTTTCCCATAAAAACTAAATAATCAAACCTTGATATAGTTTGACAGGTGTGGATGAATCTCACTCATACACAGAAGGTTTCACAGCGTTTCCTGAGTCGGAGCTGTTTTCTGTTGTTGGTCTGACGCGGTGTAACTTCTGGGATCTTCACCTTGATCCAGACCTCCTGCTGACGTGACCTTTACCTCTGAAGTGAAGCTCAAAGCCTCTGAACTCATGAAGCAGCTCGACCTTCAGCATAGTGTCAGACGGAGCGTTTACATCTTCATGTTACCTTCACAGAGCGTTTATGAGAGGTGGACGTAGTCGTCATGACGACACTCACCGGTTTGTTTCCTGACGTTTTTAAGTGTTGAGTTCGGCATTTTGGCCGTCACCATCTTATTTGTTTTTGCAACCAGTGAACAGGAAGTGACCATATATGGACTGAGGAGGAGTGACGTAGAGACGGCGTATACGTCTCTGGTGTGGACCTGTCAATCAGTGTGTAGCCCCGCCCTAAAGCATCCCCTGCTTTATGGTCTGTTTGACTCTAAATGGAGCATCATTTACTAAATGAACATCATGCTGTATTGAAGAAGACTTGAAACTAGAGATTGAGACCATAAACTCATGTTTACAATGTTTACTGAGGGAATAAATCAAGAGAGAAGTAGAGTCATTTTCTCATAGACTTCTATACAACCAGAGGAGTCGCCCCCTGGTGGGCAGGAGAGAGAATGCAGCTTTAGGACATATAGACTTGTCTCCTGGTGATAATGAGGACCTGAGCTGTTTACCTGCTATTTGTTCAAACAACACAACCCGTCCTTTCAAACTGTGATCACGTCTTCGGATTGTTTGTGACAGGTGGAGATGTAACGGTATCATGTGACAGCTCATCAAACCGCCTCCAGAGCCCATTTACAGTCCTCATGCTGATGAGACTCTATGTAAACCACAGAGCGTTCCTCCTAATCAGCTCTGACTTCAAGCCCTCACTGAAGTTAAACCAGACTGACGGAGCTGTTGGTCTCTGACAGAAGCTCTGGATCCGCTGGGACTCGCTGCTCCTAATGTGGAGGAATGATGGAGGCTTCCTGTCAGACTGATGGAGTCTCATCACAGCTGACAGCATGCTGCTTCCTCTCTGCTTCCTGTCTGCTTCCTCTATGCTTCCTGTCAGTACCCGATCCTTTCCAGCTGCCCGATTGGTTCCGTGCATGCGTAAAATATTTTCGATATTTTTATTTGCTTTGCGTTGTAGTTGGTTGTGACTGAGAAAGACCGGACCTGGACCAGATGCTATGGACCGGACCGACAAAAACAGTTTAATACTCTTTTTTTGGCGATCAATTTTAAATTTGAAGCTATGTCTGGACCAGACTGACTGTTTTTTGTTTTCATTTGTAGGTGAGGTGCACTTAATAAAGAGCTCATAAACACAAGGGTGTCTTTCTGTTTTTTAAATGCCACACTTGCAAGCGGAACTGTCAACCTTCAGTGTCAGGCTGAGAGCAATTTCCATCTCTGTGTTTTTATACATTCTGAATTATATTCTGCCATACAGACAGATGTTACATTATTTGAGAAACACTGGCTGAAACTTCTTCTTCCACAGACAGTCATATAGAAAGAGTTCATATCTTACATAAAGATATATGTAAAAATGTCTATCTTGTATATTTTTAAAATGTCATTTTTAGATGTGTGTGTGTGTATATACACACACATATATATATATATATATATATATATATATATATATATATACACATTTTTAAATTGGCATTTACATTTTAGTTCAGGAGGTCGCGGTGATCCATGTCAGGATTTAGGGATGCCGATGGCCGTAAAACAACTCAGAAGAAGAAATCCTTTAAATCTTCACACAGGAATAAGTACGCACATGCGCGGAACCGATCGGGCAGCTGGAACGGATCGGGGGCTTCCTCTATCTATGTTTCCTCTCTGCTTCCTCTCTGCTTCCTCTATGCTTCCTCTGCTTCCTCTCTGCTTCCTCTCTGCTTCCTCTCTGCTTCCTCTCTGCTTCCTCTATGCTTCCTCTATGCTTCCTCTATGCTTCCTCTATGCTTCTCTGCTTCCTCTATGCTTCCTCTCTGCTTCCTCTCTGCTTCCTCTATGCTTCCTCTATGCTTCCTCTCTGCTTCCTCTATGCTTCCTCTCTGCTTCCTCTATGCTGATTCTGGACTTAGATTCAAAAGAAAACTCAATATATATATATATGTTTATATGTATATATTTGTATATTTATGTGTATTGTGTTAGGGTGAGACAGACCATAATACTGTGTGTTGTTTCCAGGGTTACACAGCTCTCCACCTGGCCTCCATCCACGGTCACCAGCAGGTCGTCTTCTCCCTCATCAACACGTACAGTGAGTCAGTCCACCTGAAGACCAGGAAACATTTGAAAGTCTTTATGAGCTTTTCACTTCACTCACATCGTCATAAAATATCATCAGAAACATTTTAAATTTCACTTTAAGAAAAGTCGTTTCTGTTACAGAACATTTATCTTCTTTTTTTCACTGTCCCAAAAATAATTTCTCCACAGAGGAAAACCTCAAAATATGAACAAGATTCTGAGTCTAGAATCAGTCTCTGTTTCTTCATCATCATCATCATCATCATCATCATCATCATCATCATCATCATCATCATCTTCATCTTCATCTTCTCTTGTTTCCATCAGATGCAAACATGAACATCAGAGATTATCACGGGAAGACGGCTGATCACTACTGGAGCGGCTGCACCGACGTCTTCATCAGACCGGACGCTCCCACAGGTCAACAACCATCATCAATATATATATAATATAATATAATATAATATAATATAATATAATATAATATAATATAATATAATATAATATCAATATAATATAATATAATATAATATCAATATAATATAATATAATATAATACAACTTTACAACATTTAATATAATGGGCGGCTGTGGCACATGAGGTAGAGCGCTTGTCCCGTAACCACAAGGTTGGTGGTTCAAACCCCTCTACCGGCAACATGCCGAGGTGTCCTTGAGCGAGACACCTAACCCCAAGTTGCTCCCCGGGCGCTTCATTGCAGCCCACTGCTCCTCCGGGATGGGTTAAATGCAGAGAAATAATTTCCCCATTGTGGGACTAATAAAGGATTGATTATTATTATTATTATTATAATATAATATAATATATTGCATATAATTGTGCATTTAAAATACATGATTCTTTACAGACATCATTGTTTACAACAAATCTGATTTTGAAGGCCTGACCTTTAACCCTTTTGATCCCTCTGACATTGACTCTTATAATTTTGATGTTGACCCAAATTTAAAAAAAATGTCATCACTTGATGTTTCTAACCTCTGCTGTTTTTATGATGAAACCCAGTTTAATGACTTATGTGTTTCTTTGCCTACTAATATATTTTCTACATTTCATCTGAATATAAGAAGTCTTTCTAGCAATTATGACAAATTAATTCATTATTTATCTTTACTCAATCATGATTTTTCAGTTATTGCCTTATCAGAAACATGGCTTACTGAGGACTCTAAAGAAATCTTTAAAATACCAAAATACAGTTCAGCTCACTATGTAAGAGGGAATAGATTTGGAGGTGGAGTATCTCTGTTTATTCATGGTGATTATGAATTTGAAATTAGGATGATCTAACCTTGAAGTCAGATAAGGCTGAGGTGGAATCTGTTCTTTTAGAGCTCTCTGGTGGAAAGAATGTTATTGTTGGTGCTATTTATCGACCACCTGACTCTGTCATCAAAGACTTCAATGAAAGTCTGTTTAGTTCTCCTGACATGATAAACAATGAGGATAAACCTTCTCACATTTTAGGAGTTTTTAATATTAACCTCTAGTTACTTTTTCCCTCTTATTTATAAATCAACACGAGTCACAGAAAATTCTGTCTTTGATTGATAATATCATAACCAATTCTTTGAGTGAGGTACTCACTCAAAAGTTCTCTCACACAACTTCCCTTCTCCGTTCTCCACACTGGCTCCCTGTAGGAGCATCCAGCTACAGACTCTGGTGCCTACAGGGCAGTGAGAGGAACAGCTCCTTCCTATCTCCAGGACATGTAATGTAATGTAATGTAATGTAATGTAATGTAATGTCAGGTACAAAAGCTGGAGTCTTGTATTCAGATTTGTCAGATCATTTTCCTATTTTTCAGTACTCCTTAAGCAGGATTAATAGAGCTAAACATACTAAGACAATAATGCACAAAAGAATTATGACCAAGTCAAACATTTCCAAATTTAAAGACATGCTTGCCCGTAATTCATGGGATGATGTATATGAAGAGAAAAACGCTGATTTGGCATATCAAAAGTTTATGAAAGTTATTAACTTTAGTTTTAATGATTGTTTTCCAATTCGTAGTTCTACCAAGAAAAACAGTCAAGATCTGAGTTAGCCTTGGTTTACACTACATTTACGGAAGTAATCCTACTCCTCTTACTCATGTTTATAAATCCTTTAGAAATATATACACTCATACCATTAGATCAGCAAAAAAGAAATATTTCAGCAAAAAGTTTATGAAGTGTTCAAAAGATATTAAAACCACGTGGAAAGTAATAAATCAGATGTTGCAAAGAGAAAAGACTACCCCAGAGCTTCCTTCAGTCTTTTTGGATGGTGAACATTATCTGGACGATCCAATTGATATAGTAGCTCAAAAATGTAATGAATTCTTTGTAAATATTGGCCAAGACCTGGCTAACAATATTCCTGCTTGCAATGGTAATCCCCTGGATTTTATTTCAACAAATGTCCCTACTATCTCTAATTTTATGCCCCCGAATATCCAAGAAATAAGTGAGATAATTGATGACCTAAAAATATCTGCAGCTGGCCATGACAACATGTCTGCATACCTTGTTAAACAGGTTCAGCAGTCAATATCGCAGCCACTTGCTCATATCTTCACCTTATCTTTGAAAACAGCTGTTGTGCCAGAGGATTTAAAGATTGCCAAAGTTATCCCTTTGTTTAAAGCAGAAAATCCATGTTGTTTTAACAACTATAGACCCATATCTATTTTGCCATGTTTTTCAAAAATACTAGAAAAAATGATATACAAAAGGATTTTGTTTCATGTAGATTCTAATTCCATTCTTTACAAACACCAGTATGGTTTCCGGAAAAATCATTCCACCTATATGGCTTTACTTTACCTTGTTGATAAAGTTATCTCTTGAGTAAGTAAATGAATTTACTTGCAGTATTTTCATAGACCTTTCAAAAGCCTTTGATACAGTAAATCATAATATTTTAATGGAAAAGTTGTATAAATATGGTTTCAATGATATTACATACATATGGTTAAATAATTATGTGTCCAACAGAAGACAGTTTGTTTGTGTTAAACGTTGCTATTCCAACCAAGCAAGACTAATATGTGGGGTTCCACAGGGGTCCATTCTTGGACCATTATTGTTCCTCATCTATATTAATGATTTGTCTAATGTCTCAAAAAGCCTTTCTCCGATAATGTTTGCAGATGACACAACCCTAGTTCTTTCTCATTCAAATTTAAACTCACTAATTATGGAAGCTAATGCTAGTTTAATTGCCTATGCTACATGGTTCAGTTAAAATAAATTATCTTTGAATATTAAAAAATCTAACTTTATTATTTTCAGTGGTAAAAAATCATACTCTAAGGATTTAACTAAAATTAAAATTGAGTCTGTTGAAATGCCTCAAGTGTCATCTACAAAATTCCTGGGAATTATTGTTGATGAGCGTTTGAGTTGGAGGGAACATATTGAGTGGGTTAGTAGGAAAATAAATAAATCTACTGGAAGAAGGGTTAGCCATCTTGTCGATGCAAACTGTCTCCTTATTCTTTATTACAGTATGACTTATCCATATCTTTCATACTGTAATGCAGAGTGGGCTAGTACTTTCCCTACAACTTTGCAGACAATTTTGGTCCTTCAGAAACGTTTTGTTAGGATTGCGACACGATCAGAGTCACACACCCCATCTGCTCCTCTATTTCAGAAACCTCAGATTCTTACTATATACGACATCAATATCTTTCAAATTTGTGTTTTTATTTATAAGATTCTTTTAGGTGAAGGAAATATTCCTGAACATTTCAAGACCTTCTTCAAAGCAAATTCACAGGTTCATTCTGACTCAGCTCGTCAATCTTTAGATCTACATCCTCCTAAATTATTTACTTCTAGAGGTCAATTTTCGATAAGATTTAGGGGAACCAAATTATGGAATGGCTTTTCACACTTAACAAAAAAATGTTTGTCTATAAAAAGTTTTAAAAGATGCTTAAAAGACAACCTTACCCCTTTTTTGTAATTACTTTCCTTATTATATGTATTCCATGTTTCAGTTTGTATTTTTTAAACTGTAGTTGTGGCATTCAGGGGGACTTGAAGCATTACTTCTGTGTAGGAGTAAATGCAGGGGTACAAACCCAAATCCCCTTCATCAAAATCAAACCCGGCTTATTCTCACACACACACAAATACACACATATGAACTTACACACATACAATAAAATATAATATAATATAATATATAATATAATTTATAACATTTAATATACTATAATATAATATCATATAGTATAATACAGTACAGTACAGTAGTAAATCTTGGTTGTGTTTGAATTGTTCAAACTGAAGCTGAATAATAAGAGATAATAACTCAATTAAATATTAATAACAACAGATAAAAGTTGTTTTACTTCCAGCTGGATCTGTTTTATTGATCACGTGTATAACAGCTGATGATCAGCGTATTGATGGACGTATTGATCAGGATGTTGTGTGTCCTCAGGTGGGACGTTGGTCCACGGCAGACGGACTCAGCGTTACGCTCTGCCGTCTCTGCTGCTGACTCGCTCTCGCAGTCAGGGAAGTCTGAACCTGGACTTTGGGACGCCGCCTCAGTCCGTCTCTCAGTCCGTCTCTCAGTCCGTCTCTCAGTCCGTCTCTCAGTCCGTCTCTCAGTCCGTCTCTCAGTCCGTCTCTCAGTCCGTCTCGCAGTCCGTCTCTCAGTCCGTCTCTCAGGACGTGTTGGACCTCCAGCTGTGACATCTGTGGTCCTGATGAGACCAGATACTGTCCTCCAGGAGGCCGCCCCCCCCCGTATATATCAGAGTCAAAGGTTTTTATACTTTAGAAATCTGTTTGTATCACAAAAAATTAAATGTGATTTTCTTTATGATAAATTTCCATATTTTATATTTTATGAAGTGACGTCAGTGTTTCCGTTAGTGAACCAGAGTTTGAGTTTTATTTTATATTTTAAATAAAAAGTGAACTTTGAATCAACTTCTTGAGTCTAATTGTTAATTACTGTTGATGTGTGAGTTTGTTTTCATAATTTAAACAGGATTTTATGGAATATGAGCGTCACTAAACATAACGCTGTGGTTACGGTCGTCATTCTTATGGAACCAAAGAAACATCACTCTTCACTCCTGAACATTCCGTGTGTTTGTTTTGGGTTTGAGCAGCTCAGAGAGCTGCTGAGAACATGAAGGTCATGTGATCTTCAGGGTTTTGGACTCTCCTCCTGCTCACCTTTAGGACCATCTGGATCCAGCTGGACTCCGTCGTGTCCCGCTTCATGTACCGATATCTGAAGAGATTCAACATTAGATTCATCCATTGTCCAATAGAAACCAAGGTCAGGAGGTCATGAGGTCAGGTCACATGTTTGTCGTCTGTTAATATCAGACTACAGGAAGTGAACATTGGGGGTGAATGATGCCTTCAGTGTCCTTCCTCCTCGATGGGACAACAAAGTGATGACCTCTGACCTCCGCTGTAGCCCCGCTGACCTGTGTTTATGTCATTACCCTCTGTGTTGTCTGGGTAGTTGGTGGGAGGTTTATTAGTAACCAGTCTGGGTAGTTGGTGGGAGGTTAATTAGTAACCAGTCTGGGTAGTTGGTGGGAGGTTAATTAGTAACCAGTCTGGGTAGTTGGTGGGAGGTTTATTAGTAACCAGTCTGGGTAGTTGGTGGGAGGTTTATTAGTAACCAGTCTGGGTAGTTGGTGGGAGGTTTATTAGTAACCAGTCTGGGTAGTTGGTGGGAGGTTTATTAGTAACCAGTCTGGGTAGTTATGGAAGCTGTGTAGGGTTCTCTAACATTTAAGTTGATGATTCTGTTTTCTCCTGTTTTCTTATCAGCTAAGGAGCTCAGTATTGTGTTTTGTTTCTGTATAAAGTTGAGTTTCTTATTTTCTAGATAGGGGGGGGGTTGTTTATTATTTTGGCCTTAGAGAACCTGACGTCAATACTTCCATTTTAGTTGGTTTATTTCTGTTAATCAATTGGTTATCAATAAATGTTAGTTATTGTGCTCGAATGTTCCAGCTGCCTTTCATTTAGTGTTTGTCTCACATAGTTGTGTTTCTGCCTGTTTACCCCTAGGCCAGGGGTCGGCAACCAGTGGCTCCAGGGCCGCATGCGGCTCTTCAGCCCCTCTGTTGCGGCTCCCTGAGGCTTTGACAAAAAATAACATGGAAATAAATGTCGTGTTTTTAAAGAAACATATATTCACGTGAGAACAACTGCTTAACTTTAACTCGTTATTAGCACAACTCGTCCATAACTTTACTCAGCCAGAGAACCCTGATCCCCTCACGGGTTGCCATGCATCACCTATCTTCTCCTGGGTCCTAAGTACCTACATGTAAGGCTTCTTGTTGTTATCAATCAAGCATACCTTGAACATATGTGTACAAACATACATTTCTAACAAATACCACAATAAATAATTATTTTTATTTTATTTTTCTGCACAGTGGACAATCTTTCAAAGGGAACACCTCTTATATTGGAATTTGAGGTGATACTGTGTCACTGAAAATAAAAAAACGTTTTAATATTTTGTCAACTAAAATGTGCGTGACATCCTATTACGTCGCTGTCAAGCGCCTTTCCCTGCAGGTGGCTAATCATGATTTGCAGACCCCTGCCCTTGGTAAACTATCATTGGAGAAATCCAAAAAAGAAAAGTCACGGAGGAAAATAACGTTTAATTCTGCGTGGACTTATTCATTTGCTTTCACTGCCAACGATTCTGGCTTACCTGTATGCTTGATATGTGGCGAGAAATTAGTAAACAACAAAAAATGTAATGTTGAAAGACACTTCCAGAACAAGCGCACACAGCATTTGCTGAAAAGTATCAAGCTGGAGATGAGCAAAGTCAATATACTTTCACGAAGGCCTACACATGCCAGTGTATTTTATTTCTCCTCTTCATAAGAGTTTGATATTGTTATAACAGGTAAAATAGCCCTGTGATAGGCTGGCGACCTGTCCAGGGTGTACCCTGACTTCGCCCATTGACAGCTGGGATCGGCTCCAGCACCCCCGCGACCCTTAACTGGATAAGCGGTTACGGAAGATGGAGGTAAAATAGCAATACAATGTCAATAATTGTCTTTATTCTTGTTCTATAATTTCATAAATACAACAAACTATAGTTTTTGTATATATAATATAACTATATATAAAACTTTATAGGCTGTGGTATCAAATAGCTTTTGCGGCTCCAGACAAATTTTATTTGGTGGAAAATAGGGCAAAATGGCTCTTTGGATGGTAAAGGTTGCTGACCCCTGCCCTAGGCCATTAAATAGACCGTAACAGGCTGTACATCCCAGTAAAGATGATTCTCTGGGGGTTTGACTCTTTTTATATTTCAGTATCTTGATCCAGGTATTGACCCAGGTATTGATGGTTGTCCTCCTGACTGATGGCTGTCAGTGGATCTGATGAGCTGTCTCTTTAGTTACTCCTCTCTCTCTTATTGTTCGTGACGTTCTCCTACTTCATCTCTGGTGATCTCTTCTCGGCAGAGCGTCTCCGGCTGTCAGTCATGTTCAGCGTCGCCGTCATGGAGTGAAGTGTTTTCCTCAGTAAAGGTGTTTCTCAGCAGGCCTGCAGAGATCCAGGAGTGAAGCTCCTAATGAACAGACTGATGAGAGAGGAGCACCGGGCAGGACGCCATCACTGCTCACCAGGACGCTCTGCTGCCACGAGGAGGAGGAACCAGGAGAGGATCAGCTGAAGGAGGATATACGAGGAATAACACACACTTTATTATATAACAGAGGAGATGGATGTTCTGTGAAGGTTCTCCTCTTGTTCTCCAATAAAAGGTTTTTATTAAACTGTTCTCTGTACTGCTGTCAGTTTTTTAATTATAAAAGGACAAAAAAAGCTATAAGTCAAATATAAGTAACAATAACTGAAATGATGGTGTAGATTAAGATAAAACTTTATTAATACTCGGGGAAAATTCACAATCAGCAGTAAATGCAGTCATTAAAATAAGCTCCACATTTACCGTCTGCAACATTAAAGTTATCAATAATATCACATCATCTTCTGCATAGTGAGTAGTTTTACTTTTGGAGTACAGGAGTATGTGAAGCTCAGATCAACATTCAGATCTGTGTTGATCCTCCATTACCCAGAATCCTCTGATGACACATGAGTCCTGTTTTAAAGACGCAGAAACATTTTCTCTGCTTCTCTTTAAAAAGTGACTCAGACGTTCATTAAAATAATTTCATACAAACATCTATTTTACTGTAGTTTACACAACTTCATATTTAGGAAATTATTTATTATTTTATTATGAATTTATTAAAATCAAGTGTCTAATGTTCTCGTTGTTCTAGAGAACGAGTTTAGAACAGACTGTGTGTCAAAGTCAGGTCTGTTTGTTATAGATTATTTTACAGATTATTAATCAACTAATAAATGATCATGTGCTATTATAGATTATATAGAGTCATTAAAATGATCCTGTGAACAAACAATGTGACCTCAGAGATGATGATGATGAAGATGACCTCAGAGATTAACAGGAGAGCAGCTGATCTCTGTCAGAGAGACGTTGACCTCAGAGCAGAAACAACTCCATTATGTTTAAAACCCGTGATAATTGTGCTCTCCAGTCAGTAATGAGGTCTAATGCCGCCCCCCTCTTGATAATCCTCCTCTTCATCACATGTTGAGCTTCGTAATCAGAGCGGCAGAAAATCACTATTTGGTGTTCAAATAGAAAACCAGTTGGTGGAAGTCAATTTAGTCCAGAAATTAATGATTTAATTAAAGCTGAAAGCTCCTCGGATCAGAATCCAGACTGACTGAGGAGGAGGAGGGGGAGGAGGAGGAGGAGAACATCTCCCACTAGATTGTATAAATATTCTGTAACCATTGACTCCCACTAGATTGTATAAATATTCTGTTACCATTGATTCCCACTAGATTGTATAAATATTCTGTTACCATTGACTCCCACTAGATTATATAAATATTCTGTTACCATTGACTCCCACTAGATTATATAAATATTCTTTAACCATTGACTCCCACTAGATTATATAAATATTCTGTTACCATTGACACCCACTAGATTATATAAATATTCTGTTACCATTGACTCCCACTAGATTATATAAATATTCTGTTACCATTGACTCCCACTAGATTATATAAATATTCTTTAACCATTGACTCCCACTAGATTATATAAATATTCTGTTACCATTGACTCCCACTAGATTATATAAATATTCTTTAACCATTGACTCCCACTAGATTATATAAATATTCTGTTACCATTGACACCCACTAGATTATATAAATATTCTTTAACCATTGACTCCCACTAGATTAAATAAATATTCTGTTACCATTGACACCCACTAGATTATATAAATATTCTGTTACCATTGACTCCCACTAGATTATATAAATATTCTGTTACCATTGACACCCACTAGATTATATAAATATTCTGTTACCATTGACTCCCACTAGATTATATAAATATTCTATAACCATTGACACCCACTAGATTATATAAATATTCTATAACCATTGACACACACTAGATTATATAAATATTCTTTAACCATTGACTCCCACTAGATTGGATAAATATACTGTAACCATTGACTCCCACTAGATTATATATATATTTGTTCCCATTGACTCCCAGTAGATTGGACACAGTGAGTGAGAAACCTTTTCATGCTGAATCGTTTCTCTTTTAATCTCATCAGATTTGTGGACTGATAGTGAAGATAACGGGAAACAACGGCTGAGCGGATTAATGAGGATCGTCTGCAGAGGAAGATGATCCGACCTGATAAAATGAGCCTCTGGCTTCTTCTCGTACTCACTGATGAAGAATGTCAACGGTGTCTCTTGTCAGTTTCCTCTGTTTTACTTTGTTCCTGTTGTTTGTAGACTCTGATCCAGAGACAGTCGGTGGATGAAGCTGTTGTTGTAACATTGACTGTCTTCATAAAACATGAATCTAGATTTCTGTGTGGATCAGCCTCCGTTTGTCAGGCTGCTCTTTCATGAAGCCGTTGACCTTTGACCTCGTCAGCCGGCCGCCTCCAGACGCAGAGACCGTTTTTCCACCCGGATGGTCGGCGGCGCGGCGGCGCTCATGTTTGTCTGACAGCAGAATGAGCTCACAGAGGGAATCAAACAGCCGACATATGTTCCCTTTGAAGAGCGTTGGAGGAAATTAGCATCTGATGAATAATTGTTGAAAACAAACGTGTTTGAGGCTCGTTTGTTGAGTCTCTGCTGTAATTACAGCTCGTTATGAAACAGAAGAGCTGCTTCAAACTTTACCTCTTCACTACAACAGGACAGAAGCAGATGTTCCTCACTCAGCAGACTCCATTCATTTTATTCCTGTTTTTACAGCCCGTGTTGTAGAAACGCTGCACGTGTTCTCAGGAGGATTAAAACTAAACGTTCTCTGATGAGTCAGTGAATCTGAGAGAAAACAACAGAAAGAGTTCTGTGGTTTTATGTAAAAATAAAGATGGAGGAGCTCAACACTAGATGTTTGTCTCCACAGAGAAGAAGCTGCTTCTGTCCACCTCCTCATTACAGAGAAACACACAACTTATGTTTGTTTCATTTTTAAGACTTTAAATTTCACTTTTTGTTTTTGAAAACACCTTTAATATAAACTAGATCATTATAAACTGTCATGTTTAACTCTGGTCTACTCATCCTGAATACTAAGACGTTAAGAGATGAAGAACTACGTGAAGGTCTCTCTCTCTAGAGATCAGGAATCAAACCTCCGGTTCTTTAGAGTGAAGTCAAAGCTTCACTCCTCCTCAGTCCTAATATGGTCACTTCCTGTTCACTGGTTCCAAAAAAACAAGATGGAGACGACCAAAACGCCAAACTCAAGGCATCAGAACGTCTACAAACCAACGAGTCGTCTCCATGACAACGCCCTCTTCTTATAAACAGTCTGTGGTAAAGCCAGAGGTCGCTTTGTCCACTCTGGGCTTCTGTAGAAACGAACCATAGATAGATATAAACGGCTCGTTCTAAGGTCACAAAAACACGACGCGTCTTATTTTTTAGGAGATTAAACACTTAAGAAAACATTAATAATTAATATGAATAAATCTCCACACTATTTTCATTGCGACTGTTATTCACTAAAACATCACGTTTTCTTTAGATATGAACCTGATTGAACCTGATTCAGATTAATGTAAATAAACAGGAGGTTACAGGAGAGAGAAGGTTAAAGGTTAAAGCTTAAACATTAGAGCTCCATGTGGTCGTATGACTCCGTGTTCACGAGGACTAGTGGAGCTTCAGGACACGTAAACACTCCACATGAATCAGATTATGAAGATAAATAACGCTCTCTCCGTGTCGTTCCTCTTAAAGCGTGAAATCAGAGCAGTGAAGCTCTAAACGCAAACCACTGATGCTTTGATAACAAACACACGTTGTCTTCGTCCAGCAGGAAATGATGAAGAGGAGCGCCGGAGGAGGAGATGGAACAAACAGTCTGTGTGTATTTGCATATTTACTCAGTACGGTTCACCTCTGACCCGACGGAGGCCCAACATGGAGATCCTGTTCATAACGGAGACGTTCACAACGGAGACGGAGACGTCCATAACGGAGACGTTCACAACGGAGACGTCCATAACGGAGTTCACAACGGAGACGTCCATAACGGAGACGTTCATAACGGAGACAGAGACGTTCATAACGGAGACGTTCATAACGGAGACAGAGACGTTCATAACGGAGACGTTCATAACGGAGACGTTCATAACGGAGACAGAGACGTTCATAACGGAGACGTTCATAACGGAGACGTTCATAATGGAGACGTTTATAACGGAGACGGAGACGTTCACAACGGAGACGTTTGTAACGGAGACGTTCATAACGGAGACGTTTGTAACGGAGAGCGTCACGGCTGAAACATATGAATACAGACGCTCATAAACACACGATGAGAATATTATTCTAATGTTCCTCACAGGCAGAGGTGAGCTCTTCAGGACCCCGGGACAAATATACTAATATATTATATATATATATATTAAGATATATAATATTTAATAACAGACAGACAGACAGACAGACAGCAGAGGTCCTGATTAGAGGCGGAGCAGTGAAGTGTAAAACTCATTAACATGTTTAAGCCTCTGAATCACATCAACAGTTTAACTGATATCTGCTATCAGCACTAAACCTGCTGCTTTAATGAGGATTAGAGAGAGAGAGTAAACAACATGTGGGTCTGCTCAACTAACACTTTAAGAGGAGGAGGAGGAGGAGGAGGAGGAGGTTTTATTGTAAAACAACTAATGACGTCCACATGAATATATATATATATATATATATAAATGTATATATTTATATATATAAATAATCACTGGTGTAGGAGTCAAACAGCAGATTAAAAGGTTACAGAATAATTCATTGACTGAGGGATCAATTCATTTAATCACATCCCAGGGACTACTTTATATTTGAATATAAATGTTTAAAGTGTAGACACACATGAACAGTGAAGGTCTGCATGAAATCACCTGTTTCTACCTGATAACAGAGTCTATAACATTAAATATGTCACCATGGAAAATACATCAGCTTCACCAGCTGGGACCTGATCCACGTTACTAAACTGGAGAACCCTCAGGTGTGTTCCTCTCTCTTCACAGGGTTCTGATGGAGAACCTTCAGGTGATCCATTAATCTACTTCACTGAACGTCTTCACCTGTTCTCATCGTTCTGCTGCTTGTTTTCTGTTTGAGGGACGGAGGAACTGGAGCAGGTAATTAACTCAGTGCAGATGTTTTCAGAGGAAACACACACACACACACACACACACACACACACACACACACACCGTTTAGAAGCAGCTGGTTCCTCTCTCCCGGCTTTAGAACCCGTGTGCTTTAATTAATCGAGGCGGATTACTCGGTTCTCTGAACGAGGAGTTTATGATCAGAAGCCGTCACAGATCGTCAGCAGACGTTCTGAGGACTGAAGCTGAGAACGTTTAGTGGAGAGACGCTGCACAGTGATTACAGCTGAGTATATATGGATATAAATAAATATATACAGAGGACGCAATGAGAGAGCAGTGATTCATGCAGAACGTTCTCTATGTTGTGGTTCACATCTGACAGAGTTTACCTGCAGAAACAATAACCTGTATTCTGATTAATACGTTTAAAGACAAAACTAAATAACATAAGATAGATGTGTATTCATCCTGTGAGACATGATTAAATAACAAATAAACACAGTGCCATGAATATAAAGAGTTACCGCTGAGGATCATGAACTAAACACACTGATGGGAAAGTTTAAATCCACAGATTAAATTAATATTCTGAAAACAGTAAATGCCACAAATTCTATTTTATATGTTAGTATTTGAAGTGAACATTTTCTTCCTGGTGTTTGTTTGTTAGACTAGATAATAAAATCATAACCTGATCTCAAAGCTCCAGTGAAGCTGAAGTCTTTTCACAGTTTAACAGGACGGATTCAGTTTTATTCCAACAACAAAAACAACAAAAAAACAAAGACACCTGAACGTCACATCTCAGAAACGATCCTTCTCTAAAAATGAAACTTCATCAGTTTTTGTTCAAGAGAAAAGTTATTCCTCATGTTTAACGTTTGTTTTTAAAGTATCACAAATAGGTTTCGTTAAAGAACAGACGGGTCAAACAAACACAGGACAACGTAGTTCTACGTCCTGAGAACACAGTTTGAGTTAAAACTGTACAGTTTTATAACCGTTGGTAGAAATGTTTCTATGAAACGTGTTTTCATTCATCAGAGGAAGAAACAACAACGACAACATTCTATTCTGGAGCCGTGATGAATGTGAGTCTTTAGTCTGGTGGAAATGTAAATGTGTTGAAAGCTGAAGAATTCCTTCAACTCTTGTTTACTGTATATTTCATATATATATATATACATATATATATATACAGTAATTTATGTAAAATAGTTTTGATTAGATTTCAAAAAGATTCAGATTTAAGAAAGAAACTAAATTTAGGTAGAAATGAATGTTACATATACTCCAACAACACTACGGAGATATTTCATAATAAATGAATCATAAATCACGAGTGAAACATCTCTTCCTCCATCATGACATCATGATGTGATCTTAATAATCAGAGACAGATGAAGAACGCTGCAGTGCTTTAAGAATAAATGAGATGTTCATCTGAATATTATACAGCGGCGTGATTTATTATTTATTATTATTATTATTATCCACATGGAGACGAACGAACACGAACACAACGTCTCTGTTCTCTAATGAGGGGGGACACTCTGAGTCCTCAGGGACAAGTTCATTAATACACATTAATACACATTAATACATGAATTAATACACGTTAATACACACTAACACATTAATTAATACACATTAATACACACTAACACATTAATTAATACACATTAATACACACTAACACATTAATTAATACACATTAATACACACTAACACATTAATTAATACACATTAATACATTAATTAATACACATTAATACACACTAACACATTAATTAATACATTAATACACTAACACATTAATTAATACACATTAATACACACTAACACATTAATTAATACACATTAATACACACTAACACATTAATTAATACACGTTAATACACACTAACACATTAATTAATACACATTAATACACACTAACACATTAATTAATACACATTAATACACACATTAATTAACACATTAATTAATTAATACACATTTAATACACATTACTAACACATTAATTAATACACGTTAATACACACTAACACATTAATTAATACACGTTAATACACACTAACACATTAATTAATACACATTAATACACACTAACACATTAATTAATACACACTAACACATTAATTAATACATTAATACACACTAACACATTAATTAATACACATTAATACACACTAACACATTAATTAATACACGTTAATACACACTAACACATTAATTAATACACATTAATACACACTAACACATTAATTAATACACATTAATACACACTAACACATTAATTAATACACATTAATACACACTAACACATTAATTAATACACGTTAATACACACTAACACATTAATTAATACACATTAATACACGTTAATACACACTAACACATTAATTAATACACATTAATACACGTTAATACACGTTAATACACACTAACACATTAATTAAAGCTAGGGTGGGTAATTTCTTTACTGTAATATTTGGCAAAACTGTCCTAATAGCCAGTCAGCTATATGTAGGTGAAGTGCTCTGAGAATATCTGCTCATAACTTTGCTCTCCCCTGCCTCTGTGGGCCGCACCCAAAAATTGCCACCGCTCATGTACACTTTGACCAATCAGAGCGAGGCTCCGATTCTCCGTTCTTATTGGCTGTGGGACTGTTCGTCTTCCTATCAATGTAACTGAATTCACATGAACGCGCATAACTGACGTTCGGTGGGAGGAGCTACAGCAGGTAGCGTGGCAGGGAGAGGCCAGAGAGCACGCGACGGAATCTCAACGGCTGTTTTCTCCAAAATCGCCCACCCTAGCTTTAATACACATTAATACACACTAACACATTAATTAATACACATTAATACACACTAACACATTAATTAATACACATTAATACACACTAACACATTAATTAATACATTTAACTAACACATTAATTAATAAACAGTAATACACACTAACACATTAATTAATACACATTAAAAGTGTCTCATTAGAGGTGTCCTGTCTCTTATAGTGTCTCATTAGAGGTGTCCTGTCTCTGTCTCTTATAGTGTCTCATTAGAGGTGTCCTGTCTCTGTCTCTTATAGTGTCTCATTAGAGGTGTCCTGTGTCTCATTATAGTGTCTCATTAGAGGTGTCTCTGTCTCTGTCTCTTAACGTGTCTCATTAGAGGTGTCCTGTCTCTGTCTCTTAAGTGTCTCATTAGAGGTGTCCTGTCTCTGTCTCTTATAGTGTCTCATTAGAGATGTCCTGTCTCTTATAGTGTCTCATTAGAGGTGTCCTGTCTCTGTCTCTTATAGTGTCTCATTAGAGGTGTCCTGTCTCTGTCTCTTATAGTGTCTCATTAGAGATATAGTGTCTCATTAGAGGTGTCCTGTCTCTGTCTCTTATAGTGTCTCATTAGAGGTGTCCTGTCTCTGTCTCTTATAGTGTCTCATTAGAGGTGTCCTGTCTCTGTCTCTTAACGTGTCTCATTAGAGATGTCCTGTCTCTTATAGTGTCTCATTAGAGGTGTCCTGTCTCTTAACGTGTCTCATTAGAGGTGTCCTGTCTCTTAACGTGTCTCATTAGAGGTGTCCTGTCTCTGTCTCTTATAGTGTCTCATTAGAGGTGTCCTGTCTCTGTCTCTTATAGTGTCTCATTAGAGATGTCCTGTCTCTTATAGTGTCTCATTAGAGGTGTCCTGTCTCTGTCTCTTATAGTGTCTCATTAGAGATGTCCTGTCTCTGTCTCTTATAGTGTCTCATTAGAGGTGTCCTGTCTCTGTCTCTTAACGTGTCTCATTAGAGATGTCCTGTCTCTTATAGTGTCTCATTAGAGGTGTCCTGTCTCTTAACGTGTCTCATTAGAGGTGTCCTGTCTCTTAACGTGTCTCATTAGAGGTGTCCTGTCTCTTAACGTGTCTCATTAGAGGTGTCCCGTCTCTTAAAGTGTCTCTTACGTCGCCTCTCTTTAGAAGCTGTCACAGTTGGACGTCCACAGAGACGGAGACATTGAGGAGGAGACGTGATGACAGTAAATAAATACCTCTTGTCTGTCCTCGTTTCTCGCTGAGGAATCAAACCGGGACCTTTGGGGACCTTTTCCTCGGAGGAGACAATTCAGTAGGGAGCATTTTAAACATTTCAAAGTTTAATCGCCTCCATTTTGAAGTTTCTGTCTCTTAATTGACGTCCTCGTCTCGGTTCAAAGGCGTCTCCATCGTCCCCCAGAGACCAACATGAAACAGAGCTTCAGCTGCAGCGTCTCGTTGACAGCTCCACCGTGAGCTTTAAAGAAGACCTAGTTTAAGAAAATAACCCGCTGACTGCGTCTCCAAACATGAAGGACCGATAGTTCCTCCGGTTACCGTGGAGACGACAGAGTGTCTGACGGATTAAAACGTGCTCTGTCTCCTGATCTCCCATCATTCATCTCTCATGATCCAAGGACTCGTCTCCATGAGGGGACACATTCATGTCTCCGTCTGAGACGCTTTTAGAACGTCTCACTTAACTTCCTGTGGACAGACGGTTACCTCTGCTCCACGAAGACGACCCATGATCCTCTGCTCACATCAAGAGACATCAAGAGACATCGATGAAGACAACAATGAGACAATGAGAGAGTAAATGATTCTATATTTAACAAAACCAACAACATTACAGTAAGAATAATAATATTAATAATGATATTAATATTAATAAATCTGTCTGTTAAAGTGATTGTTGAGGAGCTGAAACCAGAGACACTTTTATCACCTGACATTACATTTCACTGATGAAGTACCTATAAAGTGTACAAATACACATATACACACACAATTATGTATACACAAATACACTGCACATAGTCATGTATACACAAAGATATATCTCGATACGTACAGTCGTGTGTTTGAACGGTGATGCGTTCACTGACAGTCGTCCTTTGTGTTTATAACGGTGATGCGTTCACTGACTGTTGTACGTCCTTTAGTGTCTTATAACGGTGATGCGTTCACTGACTGTTGTACGTCCTTTAGTGTCTTATAACGGTGATGCGTTCACTGACTGTTGTACGTCCTTTAGTGTCTTATAACGGTGATGCGTTCACTGACTGTTGTACGTCCTTTAGTGTCTTATAACGGTGATGCGTTCACTGAACTTTGACTAAAGTACGAGTAGTTTTAAAGTGATGTGTTTTGGTTTGAACTTGACGTTTACTTTGTGTTGATTTACTCCGTTGAATCATTTGATTATGGGATGGATTCATCAGGTTCAGATCTCAGATCAGCCTCTGTGTGGTCCACAGGTTTGATCCTCTAACCTGCTTCAGGTCTCAGTGGACGTTTATCCGTCTTCAGGACATTGGAGACGCTCCAAACCTCATCAACGTGGTCCATCGTCAGACCTCTGCTGATTAAAGGTCGTCACAGAAGTCACCGTAATTAAAGACTCAGAGGGACAGACGGAGGGAAGCAGCTGTCACACTGATCCTCTATATGATCCAGAGTCTCATAGTGCTGCACATCACGAGTCCAGAGTCTAGACCTGAAGCTGATCCAGGTTCAGTTGTGTTCATGTGCTCTGCAGTAATCTGATCCTTCAGAGACATTCATGTTAAAGGTTAATTAAAGGTTAAAGATAACCTGATTATTTAGTCTCTGAGGACTCTGAGTCTCCAGCTGCTGGTCTGGAACCTGGATTATAGACATCATAGGATCTGGATCCTACAGGATGAGGACTCTGTGCTCCTTCAGAGTCTAAGATAAGAACACATATGATGAACTGACTTTCTCTACAGCGTCTGAACATTTAGAAAGATCAGGAGTCATCCTTCAGTTCTTTAAAGTGAAGTCAGAGCTTCCTGTGTTAAAGCTGCATTCTCTCTCCTGCCCACCAGGGGGCGACTCCTCTGGTTGTATAGAAGTCTATGAGAAAATGACTCTACTTCTCTCTTGATTTATTCCCTCAGTAAACATTGTAAACATGAGTTTATGGTCTCAATCTCTAGTTTCAAGTCTTCTTCAATACAGCATGATGTTCATTTAGTAAATGATGCTCCATTTAGAGTCAAACAGACCATAAAGCAGGGGATGCTTTAGGGCGGGGCTACACACTGATTGACAGGTCGACACCAGAGACGTATACGGCGTCTCTACGTCACTCCTCCTCAGTCCATATATGGTCACTTCCTGTTCACTGGTTGCAAAAAACAACATGGCGACGGTCAAAACACCGAACTGGAGACTTCAAAACTTCCACAAACTACGTCCTCTTCTTATAAACAGTCTGCGAGGAAAAATGAGTTACTTCTCATCAAACACAGGGATTCTCTCTCATCTACTTCCTGCTCTCATTAATGATGACATGTTGCCACAGTGACGCCGGCGTGGACCAATCACAGCCTTGTGATCAGTCCTGTGTGGATCATGTGATTTCTTCTCAAACAAAGTGGTTTCCTTCTCCATTCAGATCCTGGTCTGAGGTCCTGGTCCTGAAGCTCCTTTAACAGCAGCGTGGACAAGGTTCATCATTACATTACATTACATTACAGTCATTTAGCAGAGGCTTTCCTCCAAAGCGACTTACAGTCAGTAGTATGTTACATATCATTCACCCATTCACACACTGATGACAGGCTACCATCAAGGTGCCACCATCAGACTCTAACTAACACTCATCATCCAGTCCACACCGATGGCCTTCAGGAGCAACTTGGGGTTAAGTGTCTTGCCCAAGGACACATCGACTGCCGAGGCCGGGTATCGAACCACCGACCCTCTGACTGGAGAACTGCCTTGCTCTCCACTACAGCCGCCCATCACCGTGATGAAGACGGATCCCTCATCATCCTCACTGCTGTTGTCAGGAATCAGAATGTTTAAATGTTCCCTTCATTGTTGTGACATCATGAATAAAGCTGATATTCATATATTCATATTCATATTCATGAACTCTTGTTGTTGATGTTTAAACTCCGTGAGTTTCATTTTAAATATAGAAACACAGAGATCTGCAGAGGAACCAGGTTGAGAATGTGACCGGTTGTTTTTGTATGCTGATGATTAAATGTTTTTATATAAAAATGTCACTTCAGTGAAGAAAACGAACAAACACTGATATTGATGTGATATTTGATATGTTTATGTTCATAAGTGTTTAAACGTATTTAAATGGTTGTCTGCGTTTCATAAACACTGATCATATCAGAACAGAAACCTCCACATCGTTTAACGCTGAAGATTAAAAATGAATCAGAGGAATAAATGTGAGAAAAACATGTTTTTTCTTTTCTCGTCTCAACATGTCAGAGACGGATGAAACCTGAAAAAGATTATTTCTTTATTTAGTTTCATGTCTATTCGTGTCATTCAACAGGCGGACGCCTTTATGAAGTTTATAATTTATGTATTTATTTGTGAATCGATATGATTCTTCTTCTTCTGTTTATTCCAACAAACAGATTAAAAACACATCACCTTCTGTCATTTATATGAAACGTACATTTCTGTGGTAAACATTGTGCTTTTTATTAAATTAATAATGTTAATAAAATAGACGGAGTCTGAAAATTATAATGATTTTAATATCTAAACTATTTTAATTTATCTTCATTCTGAGCAGCTGCTGCAGTAAAAGTCTGTTTACATGTCGATGCGTCAGTAATAATAATAATATATAATAACATAATATAAGAATATAATAATCTTGTATTAAACTATTATATAATACATAATTAATATTTTACTAATGGAGACAGTTTAAAAACAGAAAATCTTTTTATAATTCATAGTTTTATCTCTATAAATGTATTCCACAATAAAAGAGGTATTTATTTATGTAAAAATGTTAATTTATAATAATAATGTTTTAAAATGAAAAGCGTGTTTATTATCATAACGACACATTTCACTTATTCAGTGTCTAACTTCACATTTCTGGAATTAATTTAAAATGTTGTAATAATAATAATAATAATAAATTAAGTGTTATAATAATAAATAAATAAATAATAATAATAATAACTTAAGTGTAAAATATTGAATGTAAGGATTTCAGCCATATTATACAGAATGTTTTTTTGTTGCTGCTGTTTACATTCCTCTGTTATTCTGTTACTGTTGGTCATGTTTCTACTGTAATGTTGTTAATGTGTTTCATAATGACAATAAATGATCCTTGAATCTTTGAATTTATTATAACTGTATATTAGAAATATTAAAGATGACCCTAATCGACTGTAAATGACCTGAACGCTGCCCAGTTACGGGTCAACGCGTTGCCATGGCGACAGTTTACATCCCATAAACCCTCACTAACGTCTGAACACAGAGGCTCCGTGTTCCTCCTCAGACGTCAACCAGCTGCCACCTAGTGTCTCATCTGAGGCGGCTCCGGGACTCACCGGCGGTCCTGATGGTCCTGGTCCCGATGGTCCTGGTCCCGATGGTCCTGGTCCCCATGGTCCTGGTCCCGATGTGGTCCAATCTGCAGGTCTAAAATAATAAATACTTCTTGTTCAGTTTGTGTTGTTTGTGTATGTGAGCTTCAGTCTGCTGTTCAAACACTGATCCACTCTGAGAGGTGTTCCTATTCCCATTTATAGAAACAGGACGGACTAAATAATAGAAACACTTCCTAATGTAACGCTGACATATGATCAAATCATTTTGTGTTGTTTTAATGATTATAATCCAGTAATAGGACTTTTATTTTACACTGTGGTATTTAACATGTTTTAATATTTATGGAGATAAACTGCTCAGAATAATAATCTGGATCTCCATCATGTCTTTAACTTCTGCTTCTTTGAAGAGTCTCAGTGTTTGTGACCTGCAGGCTTCAAGCGTCATACTGGACTCTGATTGGCTCCAGACTGTGATGTCATGAACCCTGCAGGTGCGTCCAGGTGAGTTTAAGGATGAATGAAACAAACTGCGCAGAGAAGGAGGACTGATCTGAGTTCTTCCTCCTCACGGTTAAACGTTGGATGTGAGGTATTCATGTTTTATTATAACTCTGCTTTATCTCAATGAAGGAGGAGAAGGAGGTAAGAAGAGCCTGACGCTCCTCTGAGGAGAACCTAACAGTCGTCTCATGAAGGAGGAGTCACGGCCTGTTGAACAGAAGGTCGGCAGGCATCATAGATTCAACGACAGGCCGACTCTCTGACAGACACACTCACACCCGACGGGGGGGTCAAAGGTCACGGCTGGAAGCAGCGGCGGTGATGGGGAGACGGTCACGGCCTGGTGATCGCTGTGAGCCGGACATGCAGAGTGAACTCATTCTGTCCAGCCGACACTCTGCTCTCCGGCTCTAAATGAGATCCATTGTTGATTCATGAGAGGCAGAAATCTGACAGCGTGTCTGTCAGGATGTTATTTATATATTTATATATTTATATGGACGCCAGAGAGCGGCTCATAAATACAGACATGCAAAGTCAAACCGCCCAACGTCCCTCCAGACAGATGGTCATGGTAGAAGGTAGATAGAGCTGGTATATGAAGGGGCTGCAACTCACTACTGGAGCCCCGGCGTCGGCCATCAGACCTCTGGAGCTCGTCCAGAAAGCTGCAGCTCGTCTGGTGTTCAATGACCCAAGTTCTCCCACACAACTTCCCTTCTCCGTTCTCCACACTGCTCCCTGTAGGAGCATCCAGTTACAGACTCTGGTGCCTACAGGGCAGTGAGAGGAACAGCTCCTTCCTATCTCCAGGCCATGAAGCCCTACACCCCCCCCCACCACTCCTCTCTGCTGCCTCGGGGTGACTGGTTGCCCCGTCGCTCAGAGGTCCCTGCAGCCGATCCACCCGGTCACAGCTTCTTCCTGTCCTGACCCCTCAGTGGAGGAATGAACTCCCCACTGACCTCAGGACAGCAGAGTCACTGCCCATCTTTAACCTCACCTCTTCAAGAAGTACTACCTGATAAAGAAGTAACCTGAAGTACTACCTGATAAAGAAGTACTACCTGATAAAGAAGTACTACCTGATAAAAAGTACTACCTGATACTACCTGATAAAGAAGTACTACCTGATAAAGAAGTACTACTGATAAAGAAGTACTACTGATAAAGAAGTACTACCTGATAAAGAAGTACTACCTGATAAAGAAGATACTACCTGATAAAGAAGTACTACCTGATAAAGAAGTACTACCTGATGACCTGATAAAGAAGTACTACCTGATAAAGAAGTACTACCTGATAAAGAAGTACTGATAAAGAAGTACCTGATAAAGAAGTACTACCTGATAAAGAAGTACTACCTGATAAAGTAAGTACTACCTGATAAAAAGAAGTACTACCTGATAAAGAAGTACTACCTGATAAAGAAGTACTACCTGATAAAGAAGTACTACCTGATAAAGAAGTACTACCTGATAAAGAAGTACTACCTGATAAAGAAGTACTACCTGATAAAGAAGTACTACCCTGATAAAGAAGTACTACCTGATAAAGAAGTACTACCTGATAAAGAAGTACTCCTGATAAAGAAGTACAACTGATAAAGAAGTACTACTGATAAAGAAGTACTACTGATAAAGAAGTACTACCTGATAAAGAAGTACTACCTGATAAAGAAGTACTACCTGATAAAGAAGTACTACCTGATAAAGAAGCACTACCTGATAAAGAAGTACTACTGATAAAGAAGTACTACTGATAAAGAAGTACTACCTGATAAAGAAGTACTACTGATAAAGAAGTACTACCTGATAAAGAAGTACTACCTGATAAAGAAGTACTACCTGATAAAGAAGTACTACCCTGAGCCTTCCTCGTAGCACTTATTATATTCGTATTAGTCTGTTGCAATTAT
>NC_072467.1:28711581-28834081 GCF_027596085.1 Anoplopoma fimbria | reverse complement strand
GACCATGACAGAGTAGGTCTCAGATAGACCATGATAGAGTAGGTCTTAGATAGACCATGATAGAGTAGGTCTTAGATAGACCATGATAGAGTAGGTCTCATATAGACCATGATAGAGTAGGTCTTAGATAGACCACGATAGAGTAGGATCATATAGACCATGATAGAGTAGGTCTCAGATAGACCATGATAGAGTAGGATCATATAGACCATGATAGAGTAGGTCTCAGATAGACCATGATAGAGTAGGATCATATAGACCATGATAGAGTAGGATCATATAGACCATGACAGAGTAGGTCTCAGATAGACCATGATAGAGTAGGTCTTAGATAGACCATGATAGAGTAGGTCTTAGATAGACCATGATAGAGTAGGTCTCATATAGACCATGATAGAGTAGGTCTCATATAGACCATGATAGAGTAGGTCTCATATAGACCATGATAGAGTAGGTCTTAGATAGACCACGATAGAGTAGGATCATATAGACCATGATAGAGTAGGTCTTAGATAGACCATGATAGAGTAGGTCTTAGATAGACCATGATAGAGTAGGTCTCAGATAGACCATGATAGAGTAGGTCTCAGATAGACCATGATAGAGTAGGTCTTAGATAGACCATGATAGAGTAGGTCTCATATAGACCATGATAGAGTAGGTCTTAGATAGACCATGATAGAGTAGGATCATATAGACCATGATAGAGTAGGTCTCAGATAGACCATGATAGAGTAGGATCATATAGACCATGATAGAGTAGGTCTCAGATAGACCATGATAGAGTAGGATCATATAGACCATGATAGAGTAGGTCTCAGATAGACCATGATAGAGTAGGTCTTAGATAGACCATGATAGAGTAGGATCATATAGACCATGATAGAGTAGGTCTCAGATAGACCATGATGCATCTGGACATGTTGAGGTGGATTCATTCTGATACAAACAGTCCTCCGTTTGTCTCCTGCAGGTACCCGTAGTTCAGAAGGAGGCGCTCGACCCCCGACGGGCCTCTTACCTCGGTTCGGTCACAGTCTGCTGGAGGAGACCAGAGCAGAGGTCCGGAACCTGTGAGTCCTATGTTCACACATTAAACACAGATTATTTTTATTTCAGATATGTGTTTTTTATTTTTCACATTAACATTGTCCGTATTCGTAGTACGTTAAAGTCACTAAAGGTAACCCGTGTCTCTGTGAACCAGGGAGAACGTGATCGAGCTCCAGCGGAGCCACATGGAGGAGATGGAGGGAACGTTGGAGCTGCTGAGGGAGGAGCTGAGGAGGAAGGAGGCTGAATATGAGGAGAGACTCCTGCAGGTCCGAGAGCACCAGACCTCCAAACTGAGGTAAGATGATGTTCTGAGAAGAAGGTGAACTGACCCTTTAACCTGATATGAGTCATAACACTTCAACTCTGAAACCAACAAACCCAAAACAATCTCCAAAACTACACCGTTTAAAATGTCATCATCGTCAGATTTCATCTTTCCTAATGTCCTTGAACATATCACTCTGTCAGAAAACGCATCGAAACTGAGATTAAAGTTGTGATATTTCATCAAAAACATTTTATTTTAAAAGTCTCATTTAAAATCTCTCCCCTAATAAACCGTTTTTTTAATCAGATTCTGTAAAAAAACATTACATTCTGAGCTCCTCAGTGAAACTATGAAGACATGATTGATTCATCTGAGACCAACTGTCATGTGACAACAAATCTGTGAAACTTTGACTGAACTTTAGGCTGAGACACAGAGCGGAGAGGAGAGGAGAGGATGTAAATATTTGAATAGTTCAATATATATAACATGTATAGCCTCCATTTTTGTTCCAACATTGGTAACACATGTGGACACTTGGAGAAATGTTTGATAAATAAATTCTATTGTTTTAAAAAAATAAAATAATGAAATAAATAGTGAAATGTTTCAGGACTTGAAGAAACTTCTGGAAGTGTTGATTGATGGTTTTAGGAGAAATACGAGCAGCGTGTGGTGTTTATTGTTCCTGTTTACCTACAACTATTACTAACTTATTAACTATTAATAACTGCACAAACACAGTTCTGTTAAATCTGTGAGGTATCAGTGTGTCTGCAGCTGTTTACAAACCACAAGAACTATTGATTGTGTTGGTTTGACCTTTCCATCTCTGGAGGGCCCAGTGTATTTATGGATTATTTATTGATGTAGGACGAGTCGAGAATTATTAATAAACAGGTTCTCACAATATTCTTTAACATGTCTTCTTTATTTATACATGGAGACCTTAGGATTTATATTTACTGTATTTAAGATAGATGTTTGTTTGTTTTTTTTCACTAAAAATGATGCTTCATATCTGTGGAACCAAAACACATCAGTGTGTGTTTTAAGAGTTTTAAGATTATTTAGATGATAAAAGTGACGTGAAATGTTCATATATAATCCACTCCTGTCTCTGCTCTGTAGACAAACAGTAAACAGTATCTCTTCTGTGTTCGTGTCATCTCTCAGGTCGCACGTCAGCGGCAACGTGGCGATGATCAAGCTTCAGAAGCAGCTGTCGGACAGGTCAGACCGGGTCACAGAGCTGGAGGGAAGGTTTCTGCAACTACAGGAGGTGAAACGCTGCAGAAACATCCACTCACAGAGCAAACAGACCAATACAGTCATGACCAGTCGATACCTGTCTCTCTGTGGGAGCGTCTCCACCGGATGTCTCTCTGAACAAGACGAGAACTGAAAAGCCCAGGACGTAAATCTTTAAAAACACAAATATCTAGTGTCCTCAGTGATCTCCTCAAACAGCTGCTCTCTGTAGGTTTTATCAGATAAACAGGAGGAAAGGATGAGTTTTAATGAAGCTCTATGGACAGAAGGAGAAGAGATATCAGGATACTAGTCAGTAGAAACATTCAGTGTTTTGTTGGTGAGAAGAAATCATAAAACATCTCCAGGCTTTCTCTTTAAGATATGTGTGTTTTTCTGAAGAGGTCATTGTTGTGTATTTCAGAGTCAGAGGGCGCTGAAGGTGAGTCACGATGCAGCGATGCTGAAGGTGGACGAGCTGTCGGGTCAGCTGAAGGACGAGAGGATGAAGAGTTTGGACCTGGAGAAACGTCTGCAGAGCTCCAACATATCCAGGATGAAGATGGAGCAGGTGAGTCTGAGATCATTGTGAACACTTACACAATCTGATGTTTCTCTGTGAGCTGAGTTTAAAATGCAAAGTGTTGACATCATATAAACCCTCTCTTCTCTTTGTGTCTCGTGTTGTGAAGCTGCAGGAGAGGATCGGTGAGGTGGAGCAGGAGAGAGACCTTCTGAAGGACAACAATGACAAACTGGTCAACAGGTCAGAAGCCTCAATTCTCTTTGTTGTTCTCACTGGTTCCATAGAGCCATGTTCCCAATCACTGATCTCCAGTCCCAACGCTTCAAACTCAGATAATCTGGACCAGGCTCAACCAGCTCAACCAATCACAGGGTCAGCAGGCAGCATGTTCCTCAGACTGCACCTCAGATCACTTGTCAGTCCTTGAAGGGACGATTCTCCACCTTTCATATGTAGATGCTTACTTGCATCCCCTGCTTTATGGTCTGTTTGACTCTAAATGGAGCATCATTTACTAAATGAACATCATGCTGTATTGAAGAAGACTTGAAACTAGAGATTGAGACCATAAACTCATGTTTACAATGTTTACTGAGGGAATAAATCAAGAGAGAAGTAGAGTCATTTTCTCATAGACTTCTATACAACCAGAGGAGTCGCCCCCTGGTGGACAGCAGAGAGAATGCAGCTTTAACACAGGAAGCTTTGACTTCACTTTACATAACCGGAGGTTGTCTCCTGGTTTCTACATAGAGAGACATGTTGACGTGTTTGTCCTCAGGCGCTCTGCTCCACGTACAGAGCTACTGACGGTCATCATGGAGGACATCATGGAGGACATCATGGAGGACATATACACAGGAGCATATTTCTCCATAATGACTCATGTTCTCGTCTTCCTGTGGTTTCAGTGCCTTCGACGTGTCCCGGCAGCAGAAGTGGCAGATCCAGGAGCAGCAGCTGAAGCTCCAGATCGCCCAGCTGGAGACGGCACTGAAGGCCGACCTCATGGACAAAAATGAAATCCTGGATAAGATCAAAGCTGAGAGAGGTAAACACTGTGTTTATGAATGAAACGATACATAACCAAAGGGTCCTCACTGGTTTAATGTAGCTTAATGTTTAATGAGAAAATATATGTCTGTAATGATTTAATCTACTAGACTCAAACGAGAAGCTGACAGAAGAAAATCAGAAACTTCAGCTCCAGTTTCTGGAACAGAAGCAGCAGCTGGAGGAACTAAACGACCGTTTGAAGTTCTACAGCAGGGTGAGAGGAGAATATTTAAATAATTATAATAATAATTATGATAATCATCATAATAATAAAATGAGTGATGTCGTTCTTCAGTCACTGCATTAAAAAGTGAACTGTTGTCTGTTAAAGGAGAACGAGTACGACGTGTCTGAACTCACTGAGGCTCTGCTGCTCGTTAAGGTGAGGGGAACAGAAACCTGTTAATGTTTAGTGTTTATGTATTTATTTATTGTTCAACCCTCTGAGACCCATGTTTTGGTTAAACAATCGCCCAAAACCTCACCATTTATCACAACTAGGAGCTGAAAAAAACATCATTATTGTCAGATGTTGATCTTTCTGAGGGTCCTTGAACACATCATGTGTGACAAACTTCTTTTGGAAAAAGCAGCCAAAACATTTCGACAAAAACTTTCTCATTAATGATCACGCTTCAAATAAACTGTTAAAAAAACGAAGCTTAAAGTTGTGATATTTCATAACAAACTCTCTCCACAAATAAACCGTTTACTTTAACCAGATCCATATAAAAACATTAAATTCTGAGCTCCTCAGTGAAACTCAGAAGCCATGATTGATTCATCTGAGACCAACAGTCATGTGACAACAAATCTGTGAAACTGTGACTGAACTTTAGGCTGCTGAACACAGAGCAGAGAGGAGAGGAGAGGCTGTAGAAATGTAAATAGTTTAATGTTTATAACACGTGGAGCCCCCATGTTTTGTTCCAACATTGGTTACACTTGTGGACACCTGTTGGAAATATGATGGATATATAGAGTACATTGTCTGTTTGTTTCCATAGAGGAGCAGGACTTTTATTTTGAAAATCAAGACCACAGAGAGAAAAATGTGACGGTAGCAAAAATAAAACCTGAACCTGCTTGATGTTCAGAGGGTTAAATGATAGAGGGGTGGTGGTCTCCCTCCTGGTCTCCCCATAGAAGCGTAAGTCCCAGAGGAGTGGAGATCTGGGCTTCCTGAAGGAGGTGGAGGACGGAGGAGGCAGCAGCTCAGAGAGCGCCGTCAGAGAGCTGCGAGCCGCTCACGCTGAGACCATCCAGGAGCTGGAGAAGACCAGGAACCTCCTCAGCATGGAGGGGAGGATCAGCAGGGACTACAGGGTGAGGCTCCTCCAACACGCTGCAGAGACTTCATTATTCATACATGATCATCTGTTCTTTTATCTGATGACCTTTCAGACTAAACTCTTCTTATTAATGACACACGTCCTGGTTGAGGAGACGATGATGATGATGATGATGATTCTGGTCTTCAGTGATGAAGACCACCTGATCAGTTAATATGAGGTCATGTGACTTTAACAGGAGACCTGAGCTGCCCTATTATTATTATTTCTATTGTGTTCTAAAGCTCTACACTGATCACCTGATCTACCTCATAGTCATGAACCACGTTTACATTCAGCAGATATTCAGCTTTGTGCTCTTATTCTGAAACAGGATTTGTGTGGACACCTGTTGGTCTGTGAGGTGAAACCTGACGGTGTAAATCTGTGTGTTCCCTCTGTGACAGGTGGAGCTGGAGGCCGTGCTGAAGAAGATGGAGGCTGACAGAGTGGAGTCAGAGCAGAAGCTGGAGAGACAGGCCGCTCTGCTCGACTCCAGAGCCGCCAAGATCCACAAACTGGAAGGTATTTATCCATCATGATCTAAAGCTTCCTCCAACACTGCTCAGTGAAGATGTTTAAGGAGAATATGAGACTTATAATTTATCATTTTAAGCATTTTTATTATTCAAAACTCATTGATTAAAGACACTTCAACCCTCTAAACCTCAGGCAGTTTTCGTGGCATTTTTTGCTCCTGTCACATTTTACTCTCTGTTGCCTCGTTCTTCACTTCAAAATAAAAGTCCTCTCTGGAAACAAAACAATCATGACTAGAAGTAGAGAGAACTCAAACATGTCTTTAGTGCAGAATAACACAGTTATTATGCCATAAATCATAAAGTCTAAATCTTTGAGTCTAATTTCTTTGATTATTTAAAATCCAAATTGGAAAAAATAATATAATCTATATATTCGTCATGCTATCAAGTGTTACCAATGTTGGAACAAAACATGGAGGCTCTACATCTTTACATCCTCTACTTCCAGCCTCTCTCCTCTCTCCTCCTCTCTCCCTCCTCCTCTCCTCTCCTCTCCTCTCCTCTCCCTCTCCTCTCCTCTCCTCTCCTCTCCTCTCTCCTCTCCTCTCCCTCTCCTCTCCTCTCCTCTCCTCTCTGCTTTGTCTTCAACAGAAGTTCAGTCAAAGTTTCACAGATTTCTTGTCACATGACTGTTGGTCTCAGATGAATCAATCATGTCTTCATAGTTTCACTGAGGAGCTCAGAATTTAATGTTTGTTACAGAATCTGTTAAAAGTGTTTTTGGAGCGAGGTCATAAATGAGACATGTTTTTGAATCTTCGTTTTGGTTGTTTACTCTGACAGAAGTGTTTGTCACACGTGATGTGTTCAAGGACCCTCGGAAAGATGAAGATCTGAAAATAATGTTCTTCTGGATGTGATAACCGGAGTAGTTTTGGCGTAAACGTGCTTTTCAATCCCTCCGTTGGGTTTTTGGTTCAGAAGTTTAAAACAGAATGAACGCAGTGGTCAGACAACGTCTGAAGGTCTGAACTGAAGAGAGAGTTTATGTTTGATCTTTGTTGGTCCTTATCTCTGATCAGCTCCTCCTCCTCCTCAGCTCAGCTCAGAGACGTGGCCTACGGCACCAAAACCTTCGTCTTCAGACCTGACGTCCCAGATGAGGAGGAGAAGGAGGAGGAGTCTGAGAAGGAGCCCCCTCTGGAGCGAGGGGAGAATCTGGTGGAGCTCCAGGTGGTGGGAGCCACGCTGTCCCCGTCCACCCTGCAGGCTCTGGGGGAGGCCGAGCCCTCCACCTTCTGCACCTACGCCTTCTACCTGTTCGAGCTGCACGCCACTCCGGTGGCGACGGGCCCGACGCCGCGGTACGGCTTCACGTCCCGGTACGTGGTGAGCATGGACCAGCGTCTGCTGGACTTCCTGCTCCGAGGCTCCGTGACCGTGGAGCTGCACCAGGCTCTGGGTCTGGACTGGAGGACTCTGGCCAGAGGGAGGATCCAACTGAAGACGCTGCTGGAGCCAGACGGGAGAGTTCAGGGCAGCGTGCCGCTGGTCGGTGAGTGTGGGGGGGTCAGAGAGACCACCAGAGGGTCTGTGAGGGTTTAGAGAGAACCAGAGTGAGACCAGACCAGTGTGGGGGGGCAGAGTTAATATTTCACTCAGATCAGAGTAAATAGAATATATATCTGACAGTATGAACACAATGCAGCTGTTACTGATTCCTGTCTACCTGTTCAGGTGTGTCTGACGAGGCCCGGTCCTTTGGCTCTGTGGACTACTGGCTGAGGCTGAAGGTCCCGATGACGGAGACCCTCCGTCTGTTCAGAGAGAAGGTGGAGGCGGGCGGCTACGTCAGCGCTGCTCCGGACCTCCACGCACAGGTGAAGAAAACCTCTGGTCCACCAGAGTCCTGATCTCTGTCCCTTAAGAGCATCAACACAGTCTGAGTTGTTCTAAACTCTGGTTCTCCTTCAGCTCTCTGACAGTAACTGTGAGTTCAGACATAAACCTGTTCCTCTTCCTCCTCCTCTTCCTCCTCCTCTTCCTCAGCCTCCTGGCGGCTGTAACGAGCTCCTCATCACCATCCAGCGCTGCAGAGACCTGAAGAGGTCCAGCGTGTCCCAGCAGCCAAGTCCCTACGTGGTCTACAAGTTCTTTGCGTTCCCCGACTACCCGACCGCCACCGTCCACGACTGCTGCGACCCCGACCTCCACGACCTCCAGGTCTACTCCGTCCCCATGGACGCAGACCTGGACCGCTACCTGAGGACCGAGGACCTCCGTCTCTACGTGTTCGACTACAAAGAGCAGCAGATGGACACGTATGTGGGGAAGACCCGAGTCCCTCTGCTGCCTCTGGCCCGGGACCAGGGGGTCTCAGGTGAGGGTCCACGGGGCGTTACCTGTCCTATCTATGTTAATATATAATGTTTAAGTTTACTAGTGTTTGGTTCAGAGCTGCTGCTTTAACTGTCCTCAGAGGGAATGATGTTAAGTATATGTAATGTGATGGTTCTGTTGTCCACATGTGGCTTCACTGTTTACCTAGTTCCTAGACAACAACAACAACAAACGGCAACTTTTCTGTTTTTTTTTCCTCTTAAATGTCTGAATTGTTTCCACATTGTTATTAATATGTCGTCACATTTCAGTCATTTTTCAAGATAAAATTCAGGTTTTAGGTTTTCCAACTTTTGCTGCTTTTCTTAACGACCTCATTTTATAGTAAATGAGACTAAATAAAAGTCTTACATTTAGAGAAGGAAGCTGTATATATAGCTGTAATGATTAAAGCTTCAATGGATCAGAACTGTTGGCATAGTCCATTAATCTTTGCTTCATGATGGTGTATTTATTAGAGCCATTGTAGGTATTTATGTATATATATATATATATATATATACATATATACACACACGATGATGTAAACATGTGCTATTCATTGTTAACTTGGTTCCTTGACAAAAATAGTTTTTTTCTTTTTAATTTTTTACTTTAACCTCATAAATTTTCTCTGAATATTACCCCCCCCCCCCGCTCCATTGTGGGTTTTTTTGTTGTTTTTTTACCTTTTTTGACTGTAAAGTGTAAAGTGACGTCACATAACAGTTATTTTTCAGACAAAACTTCAGGTTTCAGGTTTTTCTACTTTTCTTGACCTTACTTTGTGTAACATAAAGTAGTAATAATAATAATAATAATAATAATAATAATAATAATAATGGTAATAATAAAAGTCCTGACAGTGAGAGAAGCTTCTATCAGGACCTGTTGACCTGTCAGCTCTTCATTAAAGTCTTCGTCCTCTGGTTGGTCCTCAGGAGAGTTCGAGCTGACCGACCCCTCCGGACTCTCTGCTGGCCTCATTGAGGTGTCTCTGAGGTGGAGGTTCTCTTACCTTCCTCCATCAGCCTCCATCATGGCCGCTGAGGAGACGGAGAGGAAGCGTCTCAGAGTGGAGGACGAGAGGAGAGACGATGAGGAGACGCTGCAGGAGGAGGACAAACGCCCCCCCGACCCACTCCCTGAGGCCTCCGGGTCAAAGGTCAGCAGAGTTAGAATAAACAACATGTTCTCTCTGAATCATCTCACGTTGTATTTCTACAAGCTGCTGAGTGTTTTCTTCCCATCAGGCCGAGCGGCCTAAACCCAGACTGCGGACTCGACTCAGAGAAGGACCGGCCGCCAGAAAGGTGACGTTCATGGACCCTTCGGCTCCGGAGGACCAGGTGAGGTTCTACTGACCATGAGGAAGATTCATGAATGAATATATCAGCCTCTGGTAACTTTAAAGAGACTATTCCATCATCAAAGTATCTGTTGGCTGTTTGATGATTAGTGAATCATTTTTTTAAATTATATTTTATTAAACAAATTCAGAATATTTGGACTCAGAAACATCGTTTAGACTGAAGAGAAGCGCTCACACTGTGAACCAGGCTGCAGAGAGTGAGAGATCAGACCCTGATGGGGTTAAAGCACACCTTTGATTAATGAGGAGGATAGATGGAGGACGTCACTCTGAACATATTATATATTGTATATATATAAGTGGAGCTGAAGCCTTTACATGATGAACTATAGAGTGTTTCAGAGTTTGTCTTCAGTCCGTTTATCAGATTCCAGGTCAGATGTGATGACACCAAACTCTGAAACCTTTAATCCTCATTATAGAGACTTTAACTTGTATAACTGGGGGCCGCTGTGGCGTAGTGGAGAGCAAGGTAGTTCTCCAATCAGAGGGTCGGTGGTTCGATACCCGGCTTCGGCAGTCGATGTGTCCTTGGGCAAGACACTTAACCCCAAGTTGCTCCTGAAGGCCATCGGTGTGGACTGATGATGAGTGTTAGTTAGAGTCTGATGGTGGCACCTTGATGGTAGCCTGTCATCAGTGTGTGAATGGGTGAATGATATGTAATATACTACTGACTGTAAGTCGCTTTGGAGAAAAGCCTCTGCTAAATGACTGTAATGTAATGTAAATGTAATGTAATGTAACTGATGATAAAAGCAAACAAAGAGTAAACATTGGTCATGTGTCATAAAGCAGATATCAGCTGACTGTTTGTGTTCCTCCGTCAGGGGGAGGACGGTGAGTCTGCAGACAGGAAGGAGACTTTACCTCCTGTTGGAAAGGTACAGGGTCTCTGTAGTAATGACACAAAATACATCATGTATATAAAATACATTATACACTATATAATTATTACCCATCATGAGATGTTTCTTGTGTGACACCTTGGTAATGAGACACCTTTTTATAGTCCATCAGTTGGGACTGAACCAGCTGATATTCATTTGCACTGACAAGGTGCAGGACTTCTTTCTAATTACTGATAGATTTCAGCTGCTGTCTTGGCTTTCCATGCCTTTTTGCACCTCCCTTTCTTCATGTGTTCAATACTTTTTCCCTGTGTCATTCCATTTTATTACACATAACTTAATTTCTGAACTTATTTGTTTGGTTTTCTTTGTATGTATGGGTTACTTGGGTTGTTACCGACATCTGGTGAACATTTCATGTCAATAGCACCTTTAGAAATATATTTACTGAGAAAAATGGTTCAATACTTATTTTACCCGCTGTATATACATATATATATCGAGAATACTCTACTAAAAGTATAAAAGTACTGCAGTGAGTGTTGGTGGTGGCGTTCCTCTGGTGGTGGTGTGGGGTTCAGGTTCCTCTTCTCTGCAGGAGAAGAACTGACGTGTAATAAATCAGGTTCTGTGTTCACAGGTCTCCTCAGCTCCTCCTCCTCACAGCACCACAGAGGAAGAGGATGAAGAAGAAGAGTCTCACTTCTCTGAAGGTCAGCTGGTCCCAACCGACTCTCCATCTCCTTCTGACGACTCCGAGATCTCTGAGGACATCGTGGAAGGTGAGGAAGTATCGACCAGTAGAACCATCATGTTAGGAAGTATCGACCAGTAGAACCATCATGTTAGGAAGTATCGACCAGTAGAACCATCATGTTAGGAAGTATCGACCAGTAGAACCATCATGTTAGGAAGTATCGACCAGTAGAACCATCATGTTAGGAAGTATCGACCAGTAGAACCATCATGTTGGGAAGTATCGACCAGTAGAACCATCATGTTAGGAAGTATCGACCAGTAGAACCATCATGTTGGGAAGTATCGACCAGTAGAACCATCATGTTGGGAAGTATCGACCAGTAGAACCATCACATGTTCTGATAGGATGAAGGACTCTGATGAAGATGAGGCTCCTTCTGGGGTTAATAAAGCCGGAGACATAACATGATGAATAATAAATGTTCTTGTTATTATGTGGACGGTTCTGTGATACTTTGGTTCTATCTGGATCCTCACAGGTGTTAGTTTGTAACTCTGCGTGTTAAAGGTGCAGATGTGTTTGTTTTCTAACAATGTTTCCTGAGCAGAGAGGTTAATAATGAATGAGTCTGACGGTAATGTTTAGAGCAGGCCTCCTCAATGTTAACCACGTTCCTCTGACAGGAACCTCTCTCAGCAGACGTCCTCATGTCAAAGTCCATCCAGAAACCCTCTGTTCAAATCTGTTCTGTCTCTATTGTCTTGTTCCAGATGTGGAGGAGAGGCCGGCAGCTGGAGAGCCTCAGAGTGAGTCCTCTCAGTCGGACAGCGATGACTGCATCGTTCACGGGCCGACGGCGGGGAGGAAGGTCAGTGAACGCCTCTGTTTACGTCCTCAGAGAGGAGGTGATGGAGGGATGGAGCAGGAGGAGCGTTGTGTTGTTAACGAGCTGCTCAGTGGAGGAGTCGGTTTCTGTTTAGCTTCACTTCGATTTTATTCCAAACACCGACAGGAGGTTGTTTCTGAGTAAACACAACGAGACGCTGACCGACTGTTATTTATTATTGATATCCTCCATCTTATCGCTGATTTAACAACAGGAAACAGATCATGTTCAGCAAACCCAAAATATTAGATTAGCTGTAGTTTGATGTTAAAACAAGAAGCAGCAGATTAATAAAAGGAGTGTTTGGATGATTTATTAAGAAATGAACCAGAGCCTGTGTCCACATGGAGTGTCTCTGTGTTAATTGTTGAGGACAGAAGGCAGCTGCTCACAGCGTCTTGTTTCTATGAGCACTCCAACTTTTTATGTGTGAAGTTGTAAATCTCTGAACTGTTCATAAAGCTCCGGAGACATCACTGAAGTAAATGAAGCAGAAGCTTGTTTGTCTGTTTATCCTGAACTTCAGACTGAAACGTTCCCGTAGCAGCAGATCAGACAGACGGACACTGAATGTTCCTGTTAGTGTTTTTATTACTGAACGCCTCCATTAACGTTACATCTGTCACATCTGGACATTTATATATATATATATATTATACACAAGCTCATCTATAAATGTACACAGCTTTTCTAGACCACTCTTATATGTATTTATATATATATATATATATATATATATATATATATATTTATATATTATATATCTTTATATTTATATATCTATATATATCTCTTTATATTTATATATCTATATATCCTCTCTGACCCCCCTGGTTCTCAGCCCTCCCAGAGACTCCGGGTGGAGGTGGTGTCTCTGACCTTGAGGCCGGAGTCCCGTGTCTCTCTGGACGTCAGCGTGGTGCGTCTGTTTGTGGAGTTCTCTCTGTTAGATCTGCCCACAGAGGAAACCCCGCTGTCCCTCCACAAACTGCCCCGGGGCCACAGCATCAACTACAACTACAGCAAAGGTCAGAGGTCATTCATCACACGTCACACATCACTGTCTTTGTCTTTGTGGTCCTCCAGTGGTTCCTCATGGACTCTGTCTTTGTGGTCCTCTAGTGGTTCCTCATGGACTCTGTCTTTGTCTTTGTGGTCCTCTAGTGGTTCCTCATGGACTCTGTCTTTGTCTTTGTGGTCCTCTAGTGGTTCCTCATGGACTCTGTCTTTGTCTTTGTGGTCCTCTAGTGGTTCCTCATGGACTCTGTCTTTGTCTTTGTGGTCCTCTAGTGGTTCCTGTGGACTCGGAGGACAACGGGCCAAGGCGGCGGCTGCTGAGACGAGTCCTGCAGGGGAGAAACCCTCAGATGGAGAGGTGGGCGGGAAAACAAAGTCTGACTCTGGTCTGGTTCAGACAGGAAGTGACACGCTGAGAAATGTTGAAACATGAAGAACCAGAGAGAGACTCTGTGATTAGTTTGATCCTTAAAATGAAGGTTATGACATGAACAGTACTGAGAGAAATGAAACCAGCTAGCTTAGCTTAGCATAAAGACTAGAAACAAGGGGAAATATCCAGCTTAGCTTAGCATAAAGACTTAATAATTCATACATGTATTGTTGATGTTGTTGTTGTTTATGTTGTTGCTTTTTTGGGACAGAATCCGGTTCACCGTAGTGAGCGAGCCTCCGGAGGAAGAGGAGCAGGAGAGGGAGTGTGAGGACGTCGGTGTGGCCTTCATCAGGATCAAAGACATCCTGGAGAGACAACAAGACCTGATGGAGAGCAGCCTGGACGGTACACACACACACACACACACACACACACACACACACACACACACACACACACACACACACACACACACACACACACTCAAATGAGACTTCTCTGTGTGTCCTCAGTGTTGGACGTGGAGGACAGCAGTCAGGTGGTCGGCAGTCTGACTGTGACGGTGGAGGGACTGGAGGCTCTGCAGGCCATCATGGAGGACCAGGAGCAGGACCAGGAGCTTACCTCGGTCTCCTCTCTGCTTCCATCAGCATGAAGCAGCAACACAGACACTAAACTTCACATGAGACGAGTGTGTGTAAAATATTCCTACAACTACTAGATGGATTTTACAAACGTTCATGTTCCCCAGAGGATGAATCCCACAGACGTTGGTGATCCTCTGACCTGTTCTCTAGCGCCACCACCAGGATCACATTTTAGTTTCATTTTGTTTTGATATCTACGCAACGATGGAGAAATGGATTTAGTTTCAGGTGTTCATGTTCCCCAGAAGATGAATCTTAACAACTTTAGTGATCCCCTGACGCCACAATCAGATCAGAGTTTATATTTATCCTGTAAAATATCTTGACAACTACGAGATGGATCAACACAACGTTCTGTACACACATTCATGTTCCCCAGAGGAAGAATCCCACTGACGTTGGTGATCCTGTAACCTTTCCTCTGGCGCCACCATGCGGTTCATATCAGTAGTTTCCGGTCCAACGTCTCCAATCAACTATGTGAAAGATTGTGACGAAAAGTGGTTCATCATTCCTGTTACCCTGAGGATGAACCATCATCACTTTGGTGATCCTCTGACTTGTCATCTTGTTCTTCGAGCATTTCAGTGTCTTTATTCCAGATACAGTCGGGACTCGTTTCACATTGAAATACAGAGTTTGACTTTCTTTACCTTTAAATCTTATGTTTATCTGTTGACGGATGTAAACATCCACCATGTGGACGATTCAACGATGACTGAAGATGAAGATCAAAAGGTCCCATCAGAGGAAGACCACTCTACTGAGCTACTGATGACCTTTAAAATGTAAAGTATTTATTTAACATGCAGCTGAACTCTATTTTTAAATGTGAAAACGCTTTAAAGTTTCTACACTGAAGTTATTGAATGTGTATTTTTTAGGCAGAAGGGCTTCGTTGGTGCTGTCATATTTAAATGAGTAGTGATGTCAGAGTGTTGATAGAAACCTTAAATGTGATGTTTGGTGCTCCAATAAAGAGTTTCTGTAAATCTATAAGTCAATAAACATGATGATTGATTTCCCTCTGATGTCTGTACGCTAAAGATGAAGCGGCTGATTAGCTTAGCTTAGAATAAAAACTGGAAACAAGCGGGAAAGACTAGCTTAGCATAAAGTCTGGAAACAAAGGGAAAGTGCTTTCCTACGTAGCATAAAGCCTGGAAATGAGGGGGAACAGCTAGCTTAGCTTAGCATAAACAGAAGGAATTGTCAGTTTTATTGCTCAGGATATGAGGCCCATTAGTGTCGTGGAAGGCCAAGGTTTTAAGAACCTGTTAATAGTGTTGGAACCTAGACACACACAATCATGCACTAACCGCAACATACGAGGGCCTCAAAGAGAACGCTTCAGAGCTAACACAGCGAGGCACTGAGCCTGACCGCAGATATTTGTGCAAATAATCTTGTTTATTTGCACAAATAAAAACTAAACTAAACTAAACTATGTGGACGTCTTCGAATGGAGTCATATATGACAGTGACTGCCCATTTCATTGATGGAGACTGGAAAGCACAGAGTCTTGTGCTTGAGACAAAACAAATAGAAGAGGCGCACACAGGAAGAAACATCGCTGCGACTATCTGAAGTTGCTGATGCCTTTAAAGTTCCAGAAGAAAAGAGAGTGTCTGTTGTATGTGACAACGCGGCTCATATGGCCCTCTGTGTGGAAACACTAAAGGAGTCACATGGATGGTTGGAGATGCACACTTTGCAGCTCTGTATTAATGCTGTCGCGCCGTGGCTGCAGCACGTCATCTTGTGACACATTTTAAAAAGGGGCACAAAGCAAAAACTGGGCTAAAACAGAAGCAGGAGCAGCAAAATGTCCCTCAGCATGAACTTATTCAGGATGTGTCCACACGTTGGAACTCAACATTTTCAATGTTGGAGCGACTGCTGGAGCAACGCTGGCCCATTACCGCAGTGCTGTCTGACCCAAACTTTACCAACAAGAGCGAGAGCAGTACACTGGACCTCACTACAACACACTGGACCTCACTACAACACACTGGACCTCACTACAACACACTGGACCTACAGTACACTGGACTACAACACACTGGACCTCACTACAACACACTGGACCTCACTACAACACACTGGACCTCACTACAACACACTGGACCTCACTACAACACACTGGACCTCACTACAGTACACTGGACCTCACTACAACACACTGGACCTCACTACAACACACTGGACCTCACTACACTGGACCTCACTACACACTGGACCTCACTACAACACACTGGACCTCACTACAACACACTGGACCTCACTACAACACACTGGACCTCACTACAACACACTGGACTGCGGGAGAGGACATTAAACATGTGCTGAAACCTATGATAACCCTGACGGAGCTGCTGTCTGAAGAGGACAACGCGTCCCTGTCTGCAACACTACCCATGCTGGCAAACTTAAAGAAACGTCACCTGACCATCACGGATAATGACAGCCCCATTACCAAAAAAATGAAAAGCAAGCTGGTCGAAGAAATTGACCGCAGGTGGGAGTTTAAAACCCGAATGATGAGTGTATACATTAAAGCTGCAGTAGTAGACCCTCGTTTTAAGCAGCTGTCTTTTCTGGATGATGCCAAACGAGACGAGGCCTATACAGAAGTCGCACAGCTGGCAGACCGACTGAGTGCAGCCACAGGTGAACCTGGAGGTGAACCTGGAGGTGAGGAGCAACATGTGTCAAACAGAAAACCGAGGAAGAACTGGTTTCTACAGAATCAGGTGGGAGAAGCATAGAAGAAATGAAAAACTATCTTCAGGACAAAACCAAAGTTGACTCTGGACCATTGGGGTGGTGGAAAAGAAACCAAGACAGATACCCGAGCCTGGCCCGAGTAGCAAAGCAACTGCTCTGTATCCCTGCAACATCCACGCCTTCTGAACGCGTTTTCTCCAAGGCAGGATTTACTGTCAACAGATCAAGAAGCTGTCTCCTCCCAGAGGACGTGGGTATGCTTGTGTTTCTCACACAACACAAGAACGTGTGGATAGTCTGTGGACAGTGGACACTGATTGTACTCTCTGTGAGTGAGTAGCCATCTGTTTATTTCATTGTTTTTACATTATTTCGTTTTGGACATTAATAACATTTTAATAGCTTTGCACATTTATTTGATAAATACTTGTAGATTTGGGCATTTTATTTATTTATTTTTGTATTTGTTCTGAGTGAGCCTTCCTTGTTATTGTTATGCACTTTATTTCGTTTCAGTTTATTGCTAAATAACGAACTTTTATGGTTCCCTTTTATTATTGTGCACATTTATTTCTATTTATTGGATTTGTTTTGTTGTTTTTTGCCCACTGTTTGTAGGCTGTTGTTTTGAGCCTTTGCTTTATTTTTGGTACATGATCTGGGATGTTTAATAAAGATAATTTTCCCTGAATTGCCTTTTGTGTTTAATTGCCTTCTTGTGCTGATATCAGTATATATATATATATATATTCTCGGTAATCATGTGTTATTATATTGCGCAGATGCACGTGATGCCCCCCCCCATTAGTCGATTTTTAGTCGAAATTTCAGGGTTTCAGTCGACCAAGAATTTCTTTGGTTGATTACAGCCCTAATTATTTGATTATTGTCTTAATTATTTTTATCTAAAGGATGATGAGCAACCATTAAGATTATCAATAAAACGTATAAGATGGGCCAGAGCTCTCTACCAGCTTTGCTACTTTTGTATTTTTTCTGCTATTTTTATTCGTTGTCTTCTTTTTTTTGGTAATTGTTTGTTCCTGCTTCAGCGTTTTAGTTGTAGCGTTTTTTCCCCTTTCTCTGCACACAACTGGAACTTTTAATCATGCTGACCTACACCCGCGACCAGCTTCTGTGCTACCGGAGAAGATATGGAGACAACCCGAGGAAAAAGAGCCGGAGTGAAGGTCCGGGAGAGGAACAGCTCCTTCCTATCTCCAGGCCATGAAGCCCTAAACTGCTCAAGGCATTCTACCAGTCTGTGGTAGCCAGCGCCCTCTTCTTCTCTTCTTCTACCAGTCTGTGGTAGCCAGCGCCCTCTTCTTCTCTTCTTCTACCAGTCTGTGGTAGCCAGCGCCCTCTTCTTCTCTTCTTCTACCAGTCTGTGGTAGCCAGCGCCCTCTTCTTCTCTTCTTCTACCAGTCTGTGGTAGCCAGCGCCCTCTTCTTCTCTTAGCCAGCGCCCTCTTCTTCTCTTCTAGCCAGCGCCCTCTTCTTCTCTTCTTCTACCAGTCTGTGGTAGCCAGCGCCCTCTTCTTCTCTTCTTCTACCAGTCTGTGGTAGCCAGCTCTTCTTCTCTTCTTCTTTCTTCTTCTACCAGTCTGTGGTAGCCAGCGCCCTCTTCTTCTCTTCTTCTACCAGTCTGTGGTAGCCAGCGCCCTCTTCTTCTCTTCTTCTACCAGTCTGTGGTAGCCAGCTCTTCTTCTACCAGTTCTTCTTCTTCTTCTACCAGTCTGTGGTAGCCAGCGCCCTCTTCTTCTCTTCTTCTACCAGTCTGTGGTAGCCAGTGCCCTCTTCTTCTCTTCTTCTACCAGTCTGTGGTAGCCAGTGCCCTCTTCTTCTCTTCTTCTACCAGTCTGTGGTAGCCAGCGCCCTCTTCCCTCTTCTTTGCTGTGGTGTGCTGGGGTGGTGGCATCAGGACTGGAGATGCCAACAAGCTGGTGAGGAGAGCCAGCTCTGTGGTGGTCTGGAGCTGGACAGTCTGGAGTCAGTGGGTGAGAGGAGGATGAAGGTCACACTCGGAGCCATCCTGGACAATCCCTCTCACCCTCTCCATGAGGAACTGTGGCAGCTGGGCAGCTCTTTCAGCCATCGGCTGATTCTACCAAAGAGCAGGACGGAGCTTCAGACGCTCATTTGTGCCCACTGCCATCAGACTGTACAACAACAGCAGAGACCACAGTCTGTCACCATGCTGATATATCTATATATATAGATATATATAGATATATATAGATATATCTATATATATAGATATATCTATATATATATATCATATTTAGATATATATAGATATATAGTCTATCTATTTGTTATATATATGATATATAGATCTATAGACCACAGTCTGTCACCATGCTGACCAGCCCCCATATATCTGTATTTTTATTTTTATTCTTATTTCTTATTTTTGTTCTATCTTTGTTTTGTATATAGTATTTATATCTATATATATGTATTTATATATAGTATGTGTATTTATTGTCTGTGTAGTTGTATATGTGTATATTGTCTGTGTAGTTGTATATATAGATATATGTATAGTATATTTATAGATCTATAGACCACAGTCTGTCACCATGCTGACCAGCCCCCATGTGGATATACTGTACATTTTTTAGTTTTTATTATTTATTTCTGTTAGTTTTTTGTTTTATTTTGTTTTGTATAGTATGTGTATTTATTGTCTGTGTCTGTGTAGTTGTATAGTATGTGTATTTATTGTCTGTGTAGTTGTATAGTATGTGTATTTATTGTCTGTGTAGTTGTATAGTATGTGTATTTATTGTCTGTGTAGTTGTATAGTATGTGTATTTATTGTCTGTGTAGTTGTATAGTATGTGTATTTATTGTCTGTCTGTGTAGTTGAGCTGCTGCAACACTTGAATTCCCCCCATGGGGATCAATAAAGGAATATAATAATAATTAAAGGGAAATTACAATAATCTTTTTTCAGATCCTCCAATGTGAAGATTTGATGCTTTTCTGCAGATAAAATGATAATACAGAATAATAAAGGAGCCTGAACCCTGTGTGGTCTGGTTCAGGTCTGTTCTGGTCTGGTTCAGGTCTGTTCTGGTCTGGTCTGGTTCAGGTCTTGGTTTGTGTCCTCATCCCTGCTGCAGTGTCCCGTTTGTCCACAGAGACATTCATCCTCAGGATGTCAGCTGCAGCTGCCACAGACAGGACGCTCTGAGGAGGAGGAGGAGGAGATGAAGAGGAGGAGACGAAGAGGAGAAACAAACACAAACATCGACCCCTCTGGATATAAAGAGCGTCTCTCCCTGCAGCAGGTAAACTGTTTAACTTTGTTCTGTGTTCTCTGTCTTTAATGGATCAGAACAGAATGACGGAGTGTGTTTTCGTTCTCTTTTCTGAGTTCGAGTTCTGAAAGGTGACCATCTGCCTTTTATACCTCAGTGAAGTGAATATTTGAACATTTAATGAGGTCAGATTTTGCTTTGATTCACTGTTTGTTGATGTTTGATCATGAAAATAATCAGCAGAATAACTGATAATGATGAAGTGAGTTATTGTTCTTTTTTATGATATCAGCTGATTTCTGCTTAATATTTTACTAAATGCAGTTTTGTTCATAAACAGGGAGTTGAAGAAAATCTAAAACATGTTTGTAGGATATTTTCAGTATAAAGAGGAGCTGGAGGATGAACTCTGTGTTTCCGTGGTGTTCGTCTCCATGGTAACGTCCTGATATAGCAGTATTAATGCAGTATTAAAGCAGTATTATAGCAGTATTAAAGCAGTATTAAGCAGTAAAGCAGTATTAAAGCAGTATTAAAGCAGTATAATAGCAGTATTAAAGCAGTATTGAAGTATTAAAGCAGTATTAAAGCAGTATTAAAGCAGTATTGAAGCAGTATTGAAGCAGTATTGAAGCAGTATTGAAGCAGTATTATAGCAGTATTAAAGCAGTAAAGCAGTATTAAAGCAGTATTAAAGCAGTATTAAAGCAGTATTATAGCAGTATTAAAGCAGTATTGAAGCAGTATTGAAGCAGTATTGAAGCAGTATTGAAGCAGTATTGAAGCAGTATTAAAGCAGTATTGAAGCAGTATTGAAGCAGTATTGAAGCAGTATTATAGCAGTATTAAAGCAGTATTAAGCAGTATTAAAGCAGTATTGAAGCAGTATTGAAGCAGTATTAAGCAGTATTAAAGCAGTATTGAAGCAGTATTGAAGCAGTATTAAAGCAGTATTGAAGCAGTATTAAAGCAGTATTGAAGCAGTATTGAAGCAGTATTGAAGCAGTATTGAAGCAGTATTGAAGCAGTATTATAGCAGTATTGAAGCAGTAAGCAGTATTGAAGCAGTATTATAGCAGTATTGAAGCAGTATTGAAGCAGTATTGAAGCAGTATTGAAGCAGTATTGAAGCAGTATTGAAGCAGTATTGAAGCAGTCTGGACGAGGACGCCCGCTGGCTGGACTGGGTCACCAAACAGTTCGAGAGCATCGCCGGGGACGACAAGGAGATCGACCTGGACGAGTTCAAGACGGCTCTGAAGGTCAAAGAGGTCAGATAGAAATACTAGATCAGCCTTTAATGTCAGGGGAATACTGGAATGTTTCCCTCCTCACCAGCAGTTTACCCAGTCTCTTAGTCATTTTATCTTTGCTTTTAACTTGTTCTAGGGGAGTGTTTATTTTGTATTTTGTGAGTGAATGCGAAAACTGTCAGTGATTCAGCCATGCTGACTACGGGAGCACTCCTGGAACTCTTTGTGATCAACGTTCGAACTTTGCCCATGATTCCAGTTCGTCTATTTTGTTCCGGATAGATTGTGCGATCATCCAGCCGAAGCTTTTTGATTCTCCTCTCAGCAGAGAGACCTCAACAGAGAGGGATCTCCTCTCAGCAGAGAGGTTCTCCTCGAGAGAGATCCCAGATAATAATATCCCGAGAGAGCTGAGCAAGCCGGCCCAGGAGCACCGGCCCAGGAGCACCGGCCCAGGGGAAGGAGAGGTGGCCTACGACGGAGAATCAAAGAGCTTCTGCTGGATGATCGTAAGTTACCACCACACTGCTCTCACACACACAGTCTATCTAACAAGAGAGACGGACTGAATCATGGGCAAAGCTCGAACGGGAAATTGGAGAATCGTGTCTACTTGCTTTCACGGAAACATGGCTCAACGACTCAGACCGGGACGAGGACCTGACAGTAACTGGGTTTGGAAGCCCAATTCGTCTTGACAGGTCACCGGAGACAACAGGAGGTACTGCAACACCGTTAAGACCAGGGAGAGGACATGTACCGCTGACTTAGAACTGCTCTCCATCTCACTCGGGAGTTTCAACAGCTATTCTACACGGTTGTCTACATTCACCCACTGCTGCCAGCTGATCGCTGACACAACACACAACCTGGACGAGCACCCAAATTCATCCTGGGGGATTTTAATAAATGTGACTTGGGTAGAACTTTGAGGACTTATGAACAATATGTAACTTGCAGCACCACACAGAAAAACACCACTATTGACCTCTGCTATGGGTCAGTAGGTGGAGCTTACCGTTCCATACCCATGCCTGCCCTAGGGCCTCTTATCACAACAGTGTTTACCTCATGCCAGTGTATAAACCGTTCTTCATGGCTTAGAACACAAGGACAGTATCTCCTCTCTCCAAGCATGTTTTGAGTGCACTGACTGGGACTGTTTTCAGGATAGCACAGATAATATTGACGAACTAGCAGATACTGTTTCATCATACATTACATTCTGTGTCGACTCAGTCATCCCAACCAGGATCTCTGTCCATTACCCAAATAATAAACCATGGGTTACTAAAGAACTTAAATCAGTGATAAATAAGAAAAAGAGGACATTTTACACTGGGGACCCTTGGGAGAAAAAAGCTGTCTCCAAGGAAGTGAAAAAAGAGATTAGGAAGGCCAAAATGAAATATAGAGAGAAGGTCGAAGAACGGTATAGTGGGGGGGATCTCAGAGCTGCATGGAGGGGAATTAAGTCAATGGCATCCATAAATCAGTACTCTAGTGAATCCAGGCAGCCAATAACGGTTAAAGGTGTTGATGTCCCTGATTTGTCAAATGTTTTTAATATGTTTTACTCACGTTTTGAATCATCTGATTTCTCTGAGAACATTTCTATGTGGAGGGACTCTCTTGTCCCTCACAATGACATTGTGATAGCCCAGGAACTAGTAACAACTCTGTTTAAGAGAGTAAATATGATGAAAGCTGCTGGCCCTGATGCTGTTTGCGGACGCACACTGCGTTACTGTGCTGACCAGCTCAGTGTGGTATTTACTCCACTCTTTAATATGTGTGCTAAGAAAGGCCAGATACCTCAGATATGGAAGAGCTCCACTATAATACCAGTAGCGAAATCAAAAAATCCCAAAGAGCTAAAAGACTTCAGACCAGTAGCACTTACATCCTTAGTAATGAAAATTTTTGAAAAAATTATTAAGGATGAAATCATGTCCCTGGTCAGTGGTAAACTTGACCCATTGCAGTTTGCATATCAAACTGGGAAAGGTGTAGATGATGCAAAACTCTTCCTTTTAGACACAATGTATAAACATTTAGAAAAGCCTGGATCTCATGCTAGATTGTTATTTGCAGACTTTTCTTCTGCTTTCAATAAGATGCAGCCACATATTTTAATTGAGAGACTAGCTGCTGAGTTTGAGTTACCCCATCAGATACTGTTGTTGCTTTTAAACTTCTTAACAGACAGAACTCAGAGGGTCTCTGTAAATGGACACTTGTCCCAGGCCATTACATCGAATACTGGTTCACCTCAAGGGTGCGTACTCTCACCCCTGTTGTTCATTTTGTACACAGATAGCTGTAGGTCCTCTCAACAGGGAAGTTATCTAGCTAAATTCTCAGACGACACTGCGTTGCTGTCCCTTTTCCAAGGTCCACATTGCAGCCATGGCCTTGCTTTGACATCGTTTGTTAATTGGTGTGATAACAACTTCTTAGATCTAAATGTAGAAAAAACAAAGGAGCTAGTCATAGATTTTAGGAAAGTGAAGGGAGCGCTCAAACCAAGTGTCATCCATGGGGAGGAAGTCCAACTTGTAGACACCTACAAATATCTAGGCACAGTATTTGATAACCAGCTTAAATTTCATCCAAATACTGAGGTAATTGTTAAAAAGGGACAACAAAGAGTTCACCTGTTGAGAATGCTGAACTCTTTCAGTGTCTCTAAAGTTATTTTGAGAATTTTTTACCAATCTTTCATTGAGAGTCTTTTAACTTTTTCATTCATATGCTGGACTAAAAGTCTGTCAGTGAAGGACATGAATAGTTTAAATAAAATTGTGAAGATCTGCTCTAAGATCACTGGCATCCAGCTCAAGAGCATAAGTTCATTGTGGAACAAACAAGCAGTCCAGAAAGCTAAATGCATTATCAGTCAGCCTGACCATGTCCTCAGTAAAGAATTTAAACTAATGCCTTCAGGGCGGCGCTACTGTTCAATCAGGACAAGAACAATGAGGTACTCCCACTCTTTTATCCCTGCAACCATCAGGTTACTAAATGATGACAAAAGTCAGGAGTAGGTGGAGAGCACACCAGTGTTGCTGGGTGTTTCCGGGGGCAGGGTGGTTGTTACTGACGGGTTGAAATGAATTGTGAGTTAAATGTGTGTGTTGGACTGCCTTTGATATATGTTTTTGTCTATCTCCTATTGCTATTTATTGTATTTATTTTATTAAGTAATTTATTATGTGAGACGGGAAACTGTGAACGAAATTGCCCATTTTGGGATAAATAAAGTTTTTCTAATCTAAAAGTATGAAGAAGCATGAAACAAAGAACAGCCTGCTCTCTGCTCTGGTTCCTGGTCGTGTCATCAGTCTGTCATATTGAGTGTTTTTCTCTGCAGTCGTTCTTCGCCGAGCGTTTCTTCGCGCTGTTCGACTCCGACGGCAGCAGCTCCATCAGTCTGGACGAGCTGCTGAAAGCTCTGGACCTCCTGATCCACGGCAGCGAGACGGACAAGCTCAAGTTCCTGTTCCAGGTCTACGACGTGGACGGTGACTGAAACACTCTTTTGTTTAACCAAAACATGGGTCTCAGAGGGTTGAACAATAAATAAATACATAAACACTAAACATTAACAGGTTTCTGTTCCCCTCACCTTAACGAGCAGCAGAGCCTCAGTGAGTTCAGACACGTCGTACTCGTTCTCCTTTAACAGACAACAGTTCACTTTTTAATGCAGTGACTGAAGAACGACATCACTCATTTTATTATTATGATGATTATCATAATTATTATTATAATTATTTAAATATTCTCCTCTCACCCTGCTGTAGAACTTCAAACGGTCGTTTAGTTCCTCCAGCTGCTGCTTCTGTTCCAGAAACTGGAGCTGAAGTTTCTGATTTTCTTCTGTCAGCTTCTCGTTTGAGTCTAGTAGATTAAATCATTACAGACATATATTTTCTCATTAAACATTAAGCTACATTAAACCAGTGAGGACCCTTTGGTTATGTATCGTTTCATTCATAAACACAGTGTTTACCTCTCTCAGCTTTGATCTTATCCAGGATTTCATTTTTGTCCATGAGGTCGGCCTTCAGTGCCGTCTCCAGCTGGGCGATCTGGAGCTTCAGCTGCTGCTCCTGGATCTGCCACTTCTGCTGCCGGGACACGTCGAAGGCACTGAAACCACAGGAAGACGAGAACATGAGTCATTATGGAGAAATATGCTCCTGTGTATATGTCCTCCATGATGTCCTCCATGATGTCCTCCATGATGACCGTCAGTAGCTCTGTACGTGGAGCAGAGGCCTGAGGACAAACACGTCAACACGTCTCTCTAAGGCAGGGTCTCAAACTCAAGGCCCGCGGGCCAATTTTTGGTTTTCCACCAATTGGCCTCGACCACTAAGCACACCTTGTGTCCGATGGCATGACCCAATGCATTGCCATTGGACACCATCTAAGGCAGGGCTCTCAAACTCAAGGCCTAGACGATGTGTTGTGGCCCCACCTTAATATGAAGGTTTAATGTTAGTGTTATATGAATGGCTTTACAGTGTTGTGTAAGATGAACGAACCTACCAATCACGGTGGGTATATGGCTCTGGGGGCGGGACATCGACCGGGCTGGATGCAAGCAGAGAAACATTCTCAATGAGTGACAGTTACAGCAGCGTTGCCATGGAGAGTGACAGCAGCGTTGCCATGGAGAGTAACAGCAGCGTTGCCATGGAGAGTTACAGCAGCGTTGCCATGGAGAGTGACAGTATATAGTATATGCCATGGAGAGTATACAGCAGCGTTATATATGTATAGTGTATATAGTATATATGTATATACGTATATATATATACGTATATACGTATATATATATATATATATATATGTATATACGTATATACGTATATATGTATATATATATATATATATATATATATGTATATATATGTATATATGTATATGTATATATCTATATATGTATATATCTATATATGTATATATGTATATATCGTATATATGTATATATGTATATATCTATATATGTATGTATATATATATGTCTCTCTCTGACAAAATAAATCAAAGTGATGCGTACGCGGCGAGATAAAAGAAAAGTAAGAACATAATGTAGCCTAATGTGGTCTCAGTCACACACCGACACCTGTCCGTCGGCAGGAACAGTCCCCATAAAGCAGAAGAGCTGCTGAGTGTGTCCACAGACAGGATGTATCAGGAGCTGTGGACAGACTGGTGCATCACCACGGATGAGCCGGCTATGACCGACTGGTAGCACTGGTTCAGAGACAGTCAGAGGAACATGAGGTCCAGCATCGTTCTGCATCGTACACCAACAGGCTCTGTGCAGCAGGTCTGTCTGCTGTCCTGAGATGTATCAGTGACATCAGGTCCAGCATCGTTCTGCATCGTACACCAACAGGCTCTGTGCAGCAGGTCTGTCTGCTGTCCTGAGATGTGTCAGTGACATCAGGTCCAGCATCGTTCTGCATCGTACACCAACAGGCTCTGTGCAGCAGGTCATGTCTGCTGTCCTGAGATGTGTCAGATGTGTCCAGTGACATCAGGTCCAGTTCAGGGCCTTTTTACAACATATGGTGATGTACTTTACTTTAGTAAAAGTACATCATTTAGTAGTGTCCTGAAGAGATGTTTTGACTTAAGAGCAGAAGTGAAGAAATTCATGGAAGATGACAGAATGGATGTTCCTGAACCTGATGATCCAGGGTGGGTTATGGACCTTGCATTCCTAGTGGACTTAACACAGGAGCTGAACATCCTTAACCTGAAGCTCCAGGGCCCTGCTCAGCTTATCACTGCAGCTTATGAAAATGTGAAAGCCTTCTCCGCTAAACTGAAATTGTGGAAAACTCAGCTTTCTGTAAAATATCTCAGCCATTTCACAACATGCAGGTCTCTGGTGGAGGAGGACACAGCCTTCAGTGGTGGTGAATATGCCTGTGCTAGTGAAAACCTTCTGCAGGAGTTTGATCAGCGTTTTGCTGACTTCAAGGCACGCTGTGACACTTTCCAGCTGTTTGCTGACCCCTTCTCAGCTGATGTGGAGAGTGTCCCAAGTATGTTGCAAACTGAACTTATTGACTTGCAGTGCAACAGTGATCTAAAAGCTAAATTCAGAGAGGCACAGGGAAAAGCAGACATGACTGGACAATTCATGAGAGAATTACTTCCATCCTTCCCTGAGCTGTCAAAAATGTTCAGTCGGGTAATGTGCCTTTTTGGAAGCACGTATCTGTGTGAAAAACTTTTCTTGACTATGAACTTTAATAAATGCAAGTACTTAGTGATGCCCATGTTGAAGCTGTACTCAGAGTTTCTACTGTAACCTTGATCAGGGCAAATGTTGCTCAGCTGTGTGAGCAGAAGCGCTGCCAGGTCTCTGGCAAGAAATAGAATAAAGCACAAATGTATTCAGGGATTGTATGTGTTGGTTCAGTGCAATGTTTCAATAAGTTATTAAAAACATGGAAATAAAAAAGTAAATTTTCAAAAATATTGCGCTTTCTTGTAGTGCTTGAACGTTGAAGTGGCCCTCCTATGAGACGACAATACCAGCAGTGGCCCCAAGCCAAATTGAGTTTGAGACCCCTGATCTATGTAGAAACCAGGAGACAACCTCCGGTTCTTTAAAGTGAAGCCAAAGCTTCCTGTGTTAAAGCTGCATTCTCTCTGCTGTCCACCAGGGGGCGACTCCTCTGGTTGTATAGAAGTCTATGAGAAAATGACTCTACTTCTCTCTTGATTTATTCCCTCAGTAAACATTGTAAACATGAGTTTATGGTCTCAATCTCTAGTTTCAAGTCTTCTTCAATACAGCATGATGTTCATTTAGTAAATGATGCTCCATTTAGAGTCAAACAGACCATAAAGCAGGGGATGCTTTAGGGCGGGGCTACACACTGATTGACAGGTCCACACCAGAGACGTATACGGCGTCTCTACGTCACTCCTCCTCAGTCCATATATGGTCACTTCCTGTTCACTGGTTGCAAAAAACAACATGGTGACGGCCACAATGCCGAACTCAAGGCTTCAAAACGTCCACAAACCAACGGGTGTTGTCATGACGACTACGTTGACTTCTTATCTAGAGTCTGTGAGCACCACATGTGGGTTAATCAGCTGTTCCTCAGCTTGCTTCACTTATTAAAGTCTCTTTACTTCTTGCAGGCAGCGGGTCCATCGATCCAGATGAACTGAGGACGGTTCTGAAGTCGTGTCTGCGTGAGAGCGCCATCTCTCTGCCGGAGGAGAAGCTGGACGACTTGACGCTGGCGCTGTTCGAGTCGGCCGACAAAGACAACAGCGGCTCCATCACGTTCGAGGAGCTGAAGGCTGAGCTGGAGAACTTCCCCGAGGTGATGGAGAACCTCACCATCAGGTCAGACAAGAACCACGTTCACTCCTTATTTATTACTCCTTATTTATTACTCCTTATTTATTACTCCTTATTTATTACTCCTTATTTATCACTCCTTATTTATACTCCTTATTTATTACTCCTTATTTATTACTCCTTATTTATCACTCCTTATTTATTACTCCTTATTTATTACTCCTTATTTATTACTCCTTATTTATCACTCCTTATTTTACTCTTATTTATTACTCCTTATTTATCACTCCTTATTTATCACTTATTTATTACTCCTTATTTATCACTCCTTATTTATTTACTCCTTATTTATTACTCTTATTTATTACTCCTTATTTATTACTCCTTATACTCCTTATTTATTACTCCTTATTTATTACTCCTTATTTATTACTCCTTATACTCCTTATTTATTACTCCTTATTTATTACTCCTTATTTATTACTCCTTATACTCCTTATTTATTACTCCTTATTTATTACTGCTGTTCTTTATTACTCCTGTTATTTATAACAATATTATATTATATAATAATATTATTATTAATTAATAACAGGAATACTTAATGACAGGAATAAAAAAAAAACAGGAATATGTTATTTGTTATTCATGTTATTCAAATTTTTTTCCTGTTATTTACCTCTCTTTCTCTCCCCGACTCCTCTCTCTCCTCTTCCTCCCCTCCTCTTCCTCCTCCTCCTCTTCCTCCTCCTCCTCTCTCTCCTCCTCCCCCCCCACCTCCTCCTCTCTCTCTCTCTCTCCTCTTCCTCTCCTCCTCTTTTCCTCCTCCCCCCACCTCCTCCTCTCTCTCTCCTCTTCCTCCCCTCCTCTTCCTCCTCCTCCTCTTCCTCCTCCTCTCTCTCTCCTCCTCCCCTCCTCCCCCCACCTCCTCCTCCTCTCTCTTTCCTCTTCCTCCCATTTTCCTCCTCCTCCTCCCCCCCCCCCACCTCCTCCTCTCTCTCCTCTTCCTCTCCTCCTCTTTTCCTCCTCCTCTCTCTCTCTCTCTCCTCTTCCTCTCCTCCTCTTTTCCTCCCCCCCCACCTCCTCCTCTCTCTCTCCTCTTCCTCTCCTCCTCCTCCCCCTCCCCCTCAGCGCTGCTAACTGGCTGAAGCCTCCTAACGAGGAGGAGCAGAAGAGTCGTGGTGCTCCTCGTTACCTGACCAGAGCGTACTGGTTGAACAACAGCAGGAAGCTACTCTTCCTCTGCCTCTACTTCCTCCTCAGTCTGCTCCTCTTCATCGGGGCCATGCTGCAGCACAGGGAGGGGGGGGGCTGGTTCATGGTGGCAAAGGGCTGTGGACAGTGTCTCAACTTCAACTGCACCTTCATCATGGTAGGAGACACAGGACGGGACGGGGAGGCAGGATAGAGGAGACAGGACAGAGGAGACAAGACTGAAGAGACAGAGGAGACAGGACAGAGGAGATGAGACAGAGGAGACAGAGGAGACAGGACAGAGGAGACTGAAGAGACAGAGGAGACACAGGGGACTAGGACAGAGGAGACTGAAGAGACAGAGGAGACACAGGGGACTAGGACAGAGGAGACTGAAGAGACAGAGAGACAGAGGAGACTGAAGAGACAGAGGAGACACAGGGGACTAGGACAGAGGAGACTGAAGAGACAGAGGAGACACAGGGGACTAGGACAGGAGAGACGACAGAGATACGATAAAGATAAAGATTAAGAGTTTAAGTGTTATTAAAGAAAACCAGCAGAAGCAGCAGATCGATAATCAATCAATCAATCAGTCCATCTAAGTCCATCTTTGAATCCAGCTCTGTCTCAGGTCTCTGTCCCGTCCTCCAGGTGCTGATGCTGCGTCGCTTCCTCACCTGGCTGAGGGCCACCTGGGTGGTGAGGCTCCTCCCTCTGGACCAGAACATCCTGCTGCACCAGGTGGTCGGCTACTCCATCCTCTGCTACACGCTGGTCCACACCGCCGCCCACGTCTGCAACTTTGGTAACCATCATCATCGTCTTCATCATCATCATTATCACCATCATCACCTTCATCACCATCTTCGTCATCGTCATCACCATCATCATCACCATCATCATCATCATCTTCTTCATCATCACCATCATCATCGTCACCATTGCCATCATCTTCATCATCATCATCACCATCATCTTCATCATCATCATCACCAGGGTGACCTGACCTCATCATCATTCTCATGCTCTTCATCATCTGAAGGAAACCAGAGATGGTTATTGATCTTAATCTGTACTTTGATGTTTGTTTTTATTATTTTTGCTCCTGTAGGAGGTTTAGTCCAGAGGAGAGCACAGTCATGTGATCTATAGTATTATTGTTATACAGAAGGGGGGACTCCATCCAGTCATGTGACCCGGACTCAGTTATGTCAAACATAACAAAGACAGAACTACGTTCCTGAAGATCCTCTTTATGTATATTAGTAATAATATGCAGTTTGTAGGTTCAGAGGACCCCCTAAGGAGACCCTGGTCTCTGCTGTGTGTTGCAGTGCGGCTGTCAGAGAGTGGAGAGTACCGTCTGTGGGAGTACCTGCTGACCACAAGGCCGGGGATAGGCTGGGTGGGGGGGTCGGCCTCTCTGACGGGGGTCATCCTCCAGCTGATGATCGGCCTCATGGTGCTCTGCTCCAGCACCTTCGTCCGACGCAGCGGACACTTTGAGGTAAGGCAAAGTGTTCCATTCACTGACCCTTTATGAATTGCTGGAAAATAGTAGTTACACCTCTCCAAGGAAAGGAAACCAGGTCTTCCTTCTGGAGCCAGACTGAGGAGGGGAGATTGCCGGCGAGCATTTGGTGGACGGGCCTTGGTATATGGGGCTCGACCGGTCACAGCCCAAAAAATCTTCATGGAGCAGCCGCCCTGTGGGCCCACCACTCGCAGGGCCCACTGGTAGGCATTGGGGTCGGCGGGGGGGTAGGACGGGGTCCTAGGCGTGCCGACCCCCGGCCTCACAGACCAGTTCCAGGGACGTGGAATGTTACCTCTCTGGAGGGGAAGAACCGAGGCTGGTGTGGGAGGTGGAACGGTACAAACTGGATTTATATGTCCACACATTGCACTGGTTCTGGAACCAAACGGGCTGGACTCTATTCTTCTCCGGAGTTGCCCAGAGTGAGTGGCGCCGGGCTCACGAGCCCCCAGCTGAGTGCCACTGTGTTGGAGTTTATTTAACAAGAGGGTCGCCTCTATATGACTGTGAGTCGCTGAGGGGAAGTCTCTGACTGTTGTTGATGTCTATGCACCAAACAAGTTCGTAGTACCCGGCCTTCTTGGAGTCTCTTGGTGGCGTTCTGGAAAGGGCGCAGACTGGGGACTCCATAGTTCTGCTGGGGGACTTCAATGTGGGTCCCAAGGAGGAACAGCCTGATCTGATCCCAATCTGTGGAGGAGGCAGAGTCTGAAGACTCGGTGGAAGACTCGTCCATATGCCTGGCAGAGGACGTTGAGGTGGTCAAAAGGCTCCTCTGTGGCAAGGCGCCAGGAGTGGATGAGATTCGACCTGAGATGCTGAAGGCTCTGGACATTGTTAGGATGTCTTGGTTGACACGTCTCTTCAGTGTCGCGTGGAGGTCGGGTACAGTAGCTGTGGAGTGAGACCGGGTGGGTGGTTCCAATTTTTTAAAAGGGGGACCGGAGAGTGTGCTCCAGTTATCAGGGTATCACACTGCTCAGACTCCACGGGAACGTCTACTCCAGGGTGCTGGAAAGGAGGCTCCGACCGATTGTCGAACCTCAGATTCAGGAGGAGCAATGCAGATTCTGTTGTGGCAGAAACCAGTGAAGAGACGAGACGCAGTTCTTGGAGTTTAGCAACCAGCGGGGATATTTTATTGCAGACAAGCTTACAACAAAAGTCCGACACGTTAGTTCTTACATGATATCTTTATACCCTTAGTCCCGCCCCCTTACATCACTTTCAGCCAATCACGTCTTGTCGATTGGACCATAACAAAACACATCTGACCTTTCACTCCGCCCTGTTTTCCTTCTTTGTGTCAGGTCATGGTAACCTTGAGAGGACAAATGATACTTGTACAGGAAATGTTATTCTTATTTCCCAACTTTCCTGGCATGACTTTACCACTTCTTATGGGAACCGCTTGTCTCCCTCATTCCCACAGATGATCTTATGAAACAAGCTATTGGGTTCACCATGAAGCTAGTTATTGGGGTTCAACATAACACGTTATATAAAGTTGTATAAAGTTGTATATTAGATAGATTTTCCGCAACAATTCCTTCGGTCCATCTATGTTTCGACCATCACCTATGGTCATGAAATTTAGGTAGTGATCCAAAGAAAAGGTAGCGGATACAAGCGGCCGAAATGAGCTTCCTTCGTAGGGTGGCTGGGCTCAGTGTGTCCTCTGTCCTCGGGTGTTGTACTGGTCTCAGACTGTGTGGTCTCTGTCCTCAGGTGTTGTACTGGTCTCAGACTGTGTCCTCTGTCCTCAGGTGTTCTACTGGTCTCACCTGTCCTATGTGTGGGTCTGGTCTCTGCTGATGGTCCACTGTGCGAACTTCTGGAAGTGGTTTGTGTTTCCTGGTCTGCTCTTCCTGCTGGAGAAGATCGTGGGACTCGCAGTGTCTCGTATGGGAGGTCTTTACATCGTGGAGGTCAACCTGCTGCCCTCCAAGGTGAGTCAGCACGATGTCAGAGTGAGTCATAGATGGTGGATGATGAGTCACATGACTTGCCTCTGTCTGTGTGTCAGGTCACTCACCTGGTGATCAAACGACCTCAGTTCTTCCAATTCAAACCTGGAGATTACGTTTACATCAACATCCCGACCATCGCCAAGTACGAGTGGCACCCGTTCACCATCAGCAGCGCTCCGGAGCAGTCAGGTACACACACACACGCACACACGCACGCATACAGTATATTTGTATTCAGTCTGCACATATCCAGTTTAAAGTAGTTTCCCACTGTGACCTTTGACCTGCAGAGAGTCTGTGGCTTCACATCCGCTCGATGGGTCAGTGGACCAACCGACTGTACGAGTACTTCAGAGAACCGGAGAGTCAGGAGCTCAGTACCAAGAGACTAGGAGCCAGCCTGAAGACCAGGAGACAGATGATGAAGGCCCAGGTACACACAAACACAAACACAAACACACAAACACACATTACATTACAGTCATTTAGCAGAGGCTTTTCTCCAAAGCGACTTACAGTCAGTAGTATGTTACATATCATTCACCCATTCACACACTGATGACAGGCTACCATCAAGGTGCCACCATCAGACTCTAACTAACATTCATCATCCAGTCCACACCGATGGCCTTCAGGAGCAACTTGGGGTTAAGTGTCTTGCCCAAGGACACATCGACTGCCGAAGCCGGGTATCGAACCACCGACCCTCTGATTGGAGAACTACCTTGCTCTCCACTATGCCACAGCCTCCCCCACACACACACGCACGCACGCACGCACACACGCACGCACGCACACACACACACACACACACACACACACACACACACACACACACACACACACACACACACACACACACACACACACACACACACACACACACACGCACGCACACACACACTCTCAGGTTGTGCGTCTTGATGTCCGTCCTCTCAGGAGGAGTTGTTCAGCTCCACAAACTGTAACGGAGACGTAGCCTCCAACGAGGACGACTCCATCGAGCTGATGATGTACCGTCAGAACGGATCCCGGCCCGACGCGGCCCAGGTCCAGCCCCCGGTCCAGGTCCAGGTCCGGGTCCACTTCCAGGTCCCCGACCCGGTCCAGGTCCCCCGGCGGATCCTCTTCCAGACGGGCTGGAGCCGGCAGAGAGAGGAGAGGCCCCCGCTCAGAGAGGTCCAGAGTCTTCAGTTTGTTCTCAGAGGTCACTTCCTCTTTCTCTCATTAACCGACTCTGATTCTAATTCTGCAGGTTTCTGCCAAGTTTGCTGAGAATCACAGATTCTGTAACATCAAGGTGAGAAAAGACCCGAGTCAGCAATCAATCATATCAATAATAATAATGATATGATTGATTGCTGACTCGGGTCTAATACACACTAATACACTAATACACCATGACTGACTCATTATAATAATAATCATAGTAATGATAATAATAATAATGAGGTTATGTGTGTGTCAGTGCTACGTAGACGGACCGTACGGGACTCCCACCAGACAGATCTTCGCCTCGGAGCATGCGGTCCTGATCGGGGCCGGTATCGGGATCACACCGTTTGCCTCCATCCTGCAGAGCATCATGTACCGGTGAGACACCGAACTCTAGTTCTGGTCCAGAGACCTGATCCACATAATCCACAGATACCTAAAAGGATGAATGAAGCGCTTTAAACACTTGAAGGCTCTACATGGTGCGTTTGTGGTCCACAGGTACCGCATGAGGAAGCAGAACTGTCCCAGCTGTAACTACTCGTGGTGTGAGAACATCAAAGACAGCGAGATGAAGCTACGCAAAGTAAGAAAACACCACACAGGAGGTCTGGTCACAGTCTAAAATGTGTTTGATGTGGACCTGAGTCTCCTCTGGACCCTGCAGGTGGACTTCATCTGGATCAACAGAGACCAGAAGTCCTTTGAGTGGTTTGTTAGTTTACTGACTAAACTGGAGATGGACCAGGCTGATGAGGAGCCTGAAGGTGAGAAAGACTGAAACAGAACTTTTTTATAAAACTCAAAATGGATCAAATGTTCAGACTCTCTGTGTCTCAATGTGGAAAGTCTCTTTACTGATAGATGTTATTTAGAAACAAAGATCCTCTGAGGACGGAGACCAGATGTACCAACTTAAGAGCTCTGTTCAGAACCCAGAATCCTGTGAGTCCAAACCCGAGCTTTGATTAGTTCTGGCGTACTGAAACATTAAATAGTATTTGTGAATCATTGTTATGGTGCAGGAATTATGGCTGTTCTGAATTAAATCAAATGAAACCGTCCTCCGCTGACATGGAGCCACCGGGGCCCCAAGCAGGTCCCCTTTGTGGAAAGAGCACCGGGAGAAGATGGACCGGAGGTCGAACACGAATGCTGGATTGCTCTGGAGACAATGTGGGTCAGAGCACCGACTGGGAACTAGGAACCAGTATCAGTCGAACCCCCAACTGGCAACCGGGAACAGTTGTGGGTTGAACCCCCGACTGGGAACCAAGAAGAGTTGCGGGTCTGACCGCTGACTGGGAACTAGGAACCAGTATGGGTCGAAACCCCAACTGGGAACCGGGAACAGCTATGGGTCAGAGCACCGACTGTGAACCAGGAACCAGTATGGGTTGAACCCCCAACTGGGAACCAGGAACAGTTGCTGGTTGAACCCTCGACTGGGAACCATGAACAGTTGTGGGAAGGACCCAAAACTAGGATCCAGGACTATGTTCCCAGTCCTTTTTGTAGTACTCAAATTGAGGGCAGATGATATGATGCAACACGCTAGGAGACATTTGCATCCTTTTAGCTTCCTGCTCACAAACCAGGAAACAGGTTGTTATTGGGCACACAGAGAGAGACGGACGATAAGATTCACCTTCTGAACCAAAACCACCACTTCCTCCAAGAGACAACATCTACAGGAGGGAATACTGGGAATACTGGGAATACTGGGAATACTGGGAATACAAGCGCTTCAACCAGCTGAAGAATTTACAAACTGAACGAGTTTTACAAGAACAGAGACTCTCAAACAGTGACAGTAGCTTTAGACTGCTGAGCTCTCAGCTTCACTCAGAGACCTCTGCCGTCCTGTCGTCCATGACGTCTGTGAAGATCCCGTCATGCTGTCATGTTGACACAGCTTCTGCAGAGTGTGTCTGCAGAACTGGTGGACAGGGGGACAAACATGTGAGTGTCCAGTTTGTAAGACAATATCTTTAAAGTCAGAGCCGGCTTTAAACCGGGTGTTAAAGAGCCGCTGTGAGGCCTTCTCTCTGGAGAGAGATCAGAGAGAAGCTCTCTGCAGTCTGCACTCTGAGAAACTCAAACTCTTCTGTCTGGACCATCAGCAGCCAGTGTGTCACATCTGCAGAGATTCAGGCCCGACGCACAGAGAGGCAGATTCAGGATCAGTTTAAGAAGCTCCACCAGTTTCTAGAGGAGGAAGAGGAGGCCAGGATGGCTGCACTGAGGGAGGAAGAGGAGCAGAAGAGTCAGATGATGAAGGAGAAGATGGAGGCTCTGAGCAGAGAGATAGCAGCTCTTTCAGACACAGTCAGAGCCACAGAGGACGAGCTGAGAGCTGAAGACGTCTCATTCCTCAACAACTACAAGGCTGCAGTGGAAAGAGTAAAGAGGATGAGGAGGAAAGAGGATCCACAGCTGCTCTCAGGAGCTCTGATAGACCAGGCCAAACACCTGGGCAACCTGACCTTCAACATCTGGAACAAGATGAAGGACATGGTCTCCTACACTCCTGTGGTTCTGGACCCAAACACTGCTCATCCAGAACTCATCCTGTCTGAAGATCTGACCAGTGTGAGAGAAGGAGAAGAACAGAAGCTTCCTGATAATCCAGAGAGGTTTGATGGTTTATATAACTGGTCTGTTCTGGGCTCTGAGGGGTTTGACTCAGGGACTCACAGCTGGGATGTTGATGTTGGAGACAGTGAAGTCTGGTCTGTGGTTGTGTTAGAAGAGTCTGTCAAGAGTACCGGAGTCATATGGTCTGGATCATGGATGATATGGTTCTATAAAGGAAATACTCAGCACTCTCCCCATCATCGGATCCAGACCCTGTTCTAAAAGTCCAGAAGAAGCTCCAGAGGATCAGAGTGAATCTGGACTGGAACAGAGGAAAGCTGATACCAACACACACATTCACAGCTTCACACACACCTTCACCCAGAGACTGTTTTCATATTTAAGACCTGAGGACCACCTGAAGGTCTCACCGGTGAAGGTCTCTGTGACTGTGGAGCAACAGGAGGAAAAGGGTTACGGAGAAGATGAGAACCAGAATCCTGAGTTTTATTTTGGTTGGGGATTTGATGATGAACCTCAACATTCGGATGATTAAATCAGGAGTTTGTATGAAGCCTGGAATAAGTGAGGAAGATTTAGTTGGTTGTCAAGAAGAAATAATAAGAAAACATGTTTAAGTCATATTTAAAGTCAAATAGTATAAACTAAGACAACTATGACTTCAAGTTCTTTACCATGTTTTTGTACGGTCCAATCACAACATTTATTGAGTTCATGAAATACAGATTTATTCAGTTATTAAACGTATGAAGTCTCTACTTATCGTCCTCTGGACCGGGTATCAAAGGGCTCATTTCAGTATCGAACTACAAACATGGCCTGAACTCTGGATTATAAAACCTGTAAATCGCGTATTGATTGTGGATTGACAGATCTCAGTCTAAACCTCCCTAATCAATATTTAAAGTTCAATAATAAAACCAGTTCAACAGGATTCTCCTTCATCTGACACTGTGGAAGTTTGTATTATTCCTCATTTGAATAAATCATCTGGACTCTGAGTGATGTTGTTGTTATTGTTGTGGAGAAGAACAATCAAACAGCTGATGGTTAGCGTGTCATAGATCAATAATCCTGATCGGGTTCTGACAGAAACAAACCATGAGATTAACTCTGCTGTCCATCAGGCCGCTTCCTGGAGATGCACATGTACATGACGTCAGCTCTCAGCAAGAACGACATGAAGGCCATCGGCCTGCAGATGGCGCTGGACCTGCTGGCCAAGAAGGAGAAGAAGGACTCGATCACCGGACTGAGGACCAGAACCCAACCGGGTCGGCCCGAGTGGGCGAAGGTGAGGACCCTCTGAGGAGAACTAGAGTATTAAACATGATTAAACAGGACAGGGACTATATGCAAAGAGTCATAGAGAGGACATCCTAGAGAGGACATCCTAGAGAGGACATCATAGAGAGGACATCATAGATAGGACATCATGTAGAGGACATCATAGAGAGGACATCATAGAGAGGACATCATAGAGAGGACATCATGTAGAGGACATCATGTAGAGGACATCATGTAGAGGACATCATGTAGAGGACATCATAGAGAGGACATCATGTAGAGGACATCATGTAGAGGACATCATAGAGAGGACATCATGTAGAGGACATCATAGAGAGGACATCATGTAGAGGACATCATGTAGAGGACATCATAGAGAGGACATCATGTAGAGGACATCATAGAGAGGACATCATGTAGAGGACATCATGTAGAGGACATCATAGAGAGGACATCATGTAGAGGACATCATAGAGAGGACATCATGTAGAGGACATCATGTAGAGGACATCATGTAGAGGACATCATGTAGAGGACATCATGTAGAGGACATCATAGAGAGGACATCATGTAGAGGACATCATGTAGAGGACATCATAGAGAGGACATCATGTAGAGGACATCATGTAGAGGACATCATAGAGAGGACATCATGTAGAGGACATCATGTAGAGGACATCATGTAGAGGACATCATGTAGAGGACATCATGTAGAGGACATCATGTAGAGGACATCATAGAGAGGACATCATGTAGAGGACATCATAGAGATATTAAGTTAAACCTCACTTAAACCTGATCCAGACCGGGTTTTATTGAGGTTCAACCTGCTGCAGGTTTAGTTGGTTATTAATGATGTTGTGTGTGTGTGTGTGTGTGTGTGTGTGTGTGTGTGTGTGTGTGTGTGTGTGTGTGTGTGTGTGTGTGTGTGTGTGTGTGTGTGTGTGTGTGTGTGTGTGTGTTCCAGGTGTTTCAGAAGGTGTCTGAGGAGAATAAAGGGAAGGTCCACGTGTTCTACTGCGGCGCTACCGCTCTAGCTAAAGTCATCAAAGCTCAGTGTGAACACTTCAGCTTCAACTTCTACAAGGAGAACTTCTGAGGAGCTGCTGTTCAACGTGTGTGTGTGTGTGTGTGTGTGTGTGTGTGTGTGTGTGTGTGTGTGTGTGTGTGTGTGTGTGTGTGTGTGTGTGTGTGTGTGTGTGTGTGTGTGTGTGTGTGTGTGTGTCTTTATACACCCTTTTTTTCACCCAGCAGCTCCATGACGATGGTCTGTGTTGTGTTTCCTGTTTGTTGACAGTAGAAGAGCTTCAGAACCACTGGACATGTACTGGTGTGGTTCTACTGGTGTGGTTCTACTGACGTGGTTTATATAAAGCAGCTGTGTTGATGTTGTGATGACTCCTTTGTGTCTGAATATAGACTTAGTCAGCTGATTGTTTCATTCATCCTTTCCCTCTCATCTCTTCTCTGACCTTTGACCCTCTCCACAGTTCAGGTGATGTTAATTAAATGTTTATTGAACTTTATCGTCCGTGTGTGCTCAGTCATTTCCTACATTTCCCAGAGTGCATCTCAAAAAACCCCAGGGAAGCTGTTACTGTGTGATAATACACTTGTTTATAAGTGTAAGACATTCAAAGAGGGACGACAGATAACTGTTTACAGCTGCTGAGATGAACCCATGTGAGGAGACGTCACGAGAGCTAAACCACGGATTTACTCTTTTCATGAACTCATGTCTGTTTTAATAAAGTAACCAGCTGTTTGTAAATGTAGAGCAGTAAAAAGTGGAATTATAAAGTAACATACAGTGGAAGTACTAGTAGAGTACAAGTACCTCACTATTGTACCAAGTATCAGAATCAGAATCACACAGAAGGAGTTCAACTCGTTTAGTTTTCTCTTCTTCTCAATGTACTCATGTACACGTGGGAACAGTACCTGAGTAAATGGACTCAGTCACTCTGGCTGATGGAGAGTCCTGATAACTCCAGAACAACTCAAATGCACCTGCAGTGTCTTCACACCTGTCACCCTGCTGACATCACTGGGAAGAGCAGGTGTGTGTGTGTGTGTGTGTGTGTGTCAGCATCACTACAGAGCTCTAGAGGACGGAGCCTCTTCAGACGGATTCACAAAGTGTTCAACCAAAGATGAAAGTTAAAGTGTATTCAGGTGTATTTTTTCTTTCAGTTCATACAAAATATTTGATTTTCAAAGATTAATAAATCAGTTTAATGATGTGATTGACTTACACACACACATATACAGTGGGTACGGAAAGTATTCAGACCCCTTTAAATTTTTCACTCTTTGTTTCATTGCAGCCATTTGCTAAAATCGAAAAAGTTCATTTTTTTTCGCATTAATGTACACTCAGCAACCCATCTTGACAGAAAAAAACAGAAATGTAGAAATTTTTGCAAATTTATTAAAAAAGAAAAACTGAAATATCACATGGTCATAAGTATATATATATAACATATATATCATATAACATATATATAACATATATTCATATATATAACATATATTCATATATATATAACATATATTCATATATATATAACATATATTCATATATAAATAACATATATTCATATAACACATATATACATATATATAACATATATTAATATATATATAACATATATTCATATAACACATATATACATATATATAACATATATTCATATATATAACATATATTAATATATATATAACATATATTCATATATATATAACATATATTCATATATATATATATAACATATATTCATATATACATATATATAACATATATTCATTTATGTATATATAACATATATTCATATATATAACATATATTCATATATACATATATATAACATATTCATTTATATATATATATAACATATATTCATATACATATATATAACATATATTCATATATACATATATATAACATATATTCATATATATATATATATATATATATATATATATATATAACATATATTCATATATACATATATATAACATATATTCATATATATATATATATAACATATATTCATATATACATATATATAACATATATTCATATATATATATAACATATATTCATATATACATATATATAACATATATTCATTTACATATATATAATATATATTATATATATACATATATATAATATATTCATTTATATATATATATAACATATATTCATATATACATATATATAACATATATTCATATATATATATATATATGAATATATATATATATATATAACATATATTCATATATACATATATATAACATATATTCATATATATATATAACATATATTCATATATACATATATATAACATATATTCATATACATATATAACATATATTCATATGTTCATATATATATATATACAACATATAACATATCACATATATATATATATACATATACACATATAACATATATATATATATACATATACACATATAACATATATATATATATACATATATACATATAGCATATATATATATATACATATACACATATAACACATATGTACATATATATAACATATATTCATATATATATATAACATATAGACATATATATAACATATAACATATAACATATCACATATATATATATATACATATACACATATAACACAGTGTAAAGCTCGTCAGGTCGTGTAGTCGATGCCGGATGTTTCCGTCCAGAGGGTTTAAATGTTTCACACACACACACACACACACACACACACACACACACACACACACACACACACACACACACACACACACACACACACACACACACACACACACACACACACACACACACACACACTGTCACACTCACACACACACACTGCTGCTCAGCTCTCTCTCTCTCTCTGTCCGCTCTGCGCTCTGCTGCTCAGCGTGTGTGTGTGTGTGTGTGTGTGTGTGTGTGTGTGTGTGAGAGGCTAGCGTTAGCGGCTAGCTAGTTGCGCAGTAGCAGCGTCGCCTCGGCAGCTAGTGCGCGTCGCCGATGCCTTAGAACTCCGCTTTCTGCTCCCCCGCCGGACCCCGGGATGCTGCCCGCGGCCTCCACAGGACCCTGTGCGTGAGAACACCCGCACCCCGCCGTGCTAGCGGCGTCCCGCGGACCCTCTGCGGGACGCCCGTACCCGGCTCTGGCCGAGCTAACCCGCTAGCATAGCTACCGCTAGCCTGCTAGCATAGCTACCGCTAGCCTGTTAGCCTGCTAGCATAGCTACCGCTAGCCTGTTAGCCTGTTAGTCCGTTAGCCTGTTAGCCTGTTAGCCTGTTAGTCCGTTAGCCTGTTAGCCTGTTAGTCCGTTAGCCTGTTAGCCTGTTAGTCCGTTAGCCTGCTAGCCCGTTAGCCTGTCAGCCGGGGAGCGGGGAGGAAGGTAGGCCGGGTCCTGCTTCAGGGTGCGAGGGACCTTATTACACATAACAACATCACAACACAACATCATAACATAATAACATAACATAATAACATAATTAATAACTAGTTAACCAGATAACTAACAACATAACAACACAACAACACATCTACATCGGTGTCACTGGATCCGGAAAGGCTCCTTTAGCTCCTTTAGCTCCTTTAGCTCCCTCAGAACGGGCTAACAGCTAACTCCTCCTCTGGGTGTGTTGAACGGTGTTAGCCGGTTGAGTTTGTGTTGTGTGTGTGTGTGTGTGTGTGTGTGTGTGTGTGTGTGTGTGTGTGTGTGTGTGTGTGTGTGTGTGTGTGTGTGTGTGTGTGTGTGTGTGTTGTGTGTGTGTGTGTGTGTTGTGTGTGTGTGTGTTGTCTGTGTGTTGTGTTGTGTGTGTGTGTGTTGTGTGTGTGTGTGTTGTGTGTGTGTGTGTTGTCTGTGTGTGTTGTGTGTGTGTGTGTGTGTGTGTGTGTGTGTGTGTGTGTGTGTGTGTGGTGTCTAACAGGGTTATAGGGAATCAAACCCACACCCCTCACCTGTCAGGGTAGATACATGACTCATGAAGGTGAGTTTTGATCTTCACATGTTGACTGCTGGACGTTGTGTTGATCATTCAGATGAACAACTCTGAATGTTTCATTATGTCACAGTCTGTGTGTGTATGTATGTATGTATATGTATATATATATATATATATATATATATATATATATATATATATATATATATATATATATACACACACACAGTACAAACACACAGTACTCTGTTATAGAAAGAGTACTGATACCACACAGTGAAGACTCTGTATTTAAAGTATTCAGACTGTGAAGCTCGTTGTTCCAGATGTGTTTAAGGTTTTACTCTACATTGTTTCAAACTGAGTTCTGTGTCGGACGTTGCTGTCTGTGCTGTCTGTGCTGTCTGTGCTGATCTCAGACCATCATGAGGCGGCTCATGTGTGTCGATGTGACCAGATAAAAATCAGAGTCTGAGTCTGACCCGACGTTTAGATAAATCATAGTTTAAGACAAACATTAGCTGTTTCCATCTCCTCTAAAGTAAATATCACAAACACCTGGACATCTCTGGGACTGTTGATCAAACTAAATAAGACATTATTTCACCCAAACCGTCATTGACCTCATGAAACGGATGAATTAAGGAAGTCAGTGCTGAATTATTTATCCTAGAGGAAGTGGATTGAACTACTGGACCAACATCTTCCCACATGGTCAGTGGGAGGAGACTCCCACTCAGGACTGATGGAGGAGATAGATCAGGGTTTTAATTCTCACTCAACGAGGTCCAGTTAGAGAGAATCTGCTCATGCAAAGGTCCAGAACATCACAGTAATATCTAACTTATTCTATGATCTAGAGCCATATACAGTATATGCTGTATCAACGTCTCTATATAGACAACAACCGACATATCAAATAAATAAAGTTTAATTGAATAATATCTCAACAATATTCATTTTCAAATACATACTGTAATAATAAATAAATGTTCTTCTCTCATTTCTAGTAAAATAAGGGCTGCATTTAAGAATGCATTAAGTCACAGAATGCTTCTGAAGAATGTGACTCGTAAAATAAAGTATTTTAGAAAAGTACTTTAAAATGTAAACATTTATTTTAGAAAAATGAGTTGAACTGAATTGTCCTGCAGCTTTAAACTCAGTTAATTCAGGTGTGGAGTGATGTCAGCCATAATAACCACGATATCAATATGATTCTACTAAATGTATAAATATGTATCTGTGGTTATTGGAACTAGTTTCAGCTCTCTTCCTCTCTTAACATCGTTGTTGGTCAGTGAATTAATGTTAGGATTCTGGTCACATTGGGCTCTTAGATTGTTGTTAGATTGTTTCTGTGCCTTATTTCAGATGTGAGTCAAAAGCTTTGTGCTTTTATCTCGCAATGAACTACATTTCCCAGCATCACAGCGTTTCCCTCTGTTTTTGTTTGTGTCGGGTTAATTAACCCTCTGAACCTAAAGCAGTTTTGGGTGCTTTTTGTCTCCCGTCACATTTCACTCTCTGTGGTCTCGTTTGTCTCTGTAATATAAAGTTCTGCTCCTCTCTGGAAACAGAACAATCATGACTAGAAGTAGAAAGAACTCAAACATGTCTTTAGTGCAGAATAACACAGTTATAATGACATAAATCATGAAAAAGAAACACTAATTTATTTGATTCCCAATGTTGGAACAATAAATGGAGGCTCTACATGTTATAAATATTTATCTATTTACATTTCTACAGCCTCTCCTCTCCTCTCCTCTCCTCTCCTCTCCTCTCCTCTCCTCTCCTCCTCTCTCCTCTCTCTTCTCCTCTCCTCTCTGCTCTGTGTTCAGCAGCCTAAAGTTCAGTCACAGTTTCACAGATTTGTTGTCACATGACTGTTGGTCTCAGATGAATCAATCATGTCTTCATAGTTTCACTGAGGAGCTCAGAATTTAATGGTTTTTTTTACAGAATCTGGTTAAAGTGAACTGTTTATTTGTTTGTTTTTGATAAAATATCACAATTTGAAGCTTTGTTTTGGCTGCTTTTTCTGACGGAAGCGTTCGTCACACATGATGTGATGAAAATCTGACGATGATAACAGTGTTTACATCTTCTGGATGTGATAAACGGTGTAGTTTTGGCGATTGTTTTTGGGGTTCAGAGGGTTAGACAACGTGACCTGAGCTCATGACACTGAAGTTTTCCCTCTGATCATCTCCCCCTCAGCCTAGACTCTGCATGGCGACGGACTGGCAGCAGAGGGAGTGAGCAGCCAATCAGCCAAAGGCCGGCGGTAGCAACATGGTGTCCCGACAGAGGAACTCGGTGCGGATCCTGTCGAGCCGGGAGCGAGGCTCCCAGAGCTTCGGCTCCCAGAGGCTCCTCCAGCTGCTGGTGGAGGAGAAAGTCCGCTGGATGAAATGGCAGAGTCAGGTATGAAACACCAGCAGAGAGGCTTCTGGGTACTGATGCAGCACTCATTCAGGGATTCATTCATGTCTGTGTAAAAGACATTCTACAAAAGTCAGGACGGTCAGATTATTGTAAAAGATTGAACATGTTCCACCTTCTATGATCGTTGTATTCCCTCAGTCTACATCTGTAAGGCACAAATAAATTAAGATAATTTTAATAAACTAGGAAACAGTGTGAAAAACCCATTTTAAGATGTTGTTTAAGGAGACTTTTCTTATTCGGTCTATAAAACTATTCATCCTTTCTGCTTTAAATGGAGCATGAGAGCAACTGAACATGTTGTCATTAATGACAACAATATATTACAATATTACAGTCTGGAGAGAATAAAACCCCTTTCACCTCTGACCCTCTGATAAAGAAAAAATGTAATAAATGTGAAGAAGAGCAGCTGAGGAGGGATCCCTCTCTCTGGACGGACAGACAGGAAATAGATGTCTGTCCAGTAGGGACAGTCAGGATGATATCGTTATGAAAAGATTATGAACATGTGTTAAGAATGGAGGTCTGAGATGCACAAAGTCCTCTGTCCACTCTGGAAAGAAGACAGACTGAGAATAAAACAGAGAGAGAGACAGACAGAGACAGACAGACAGTGAGTGAGAGACAGACTCCTGGAGGACAGAGATCCATATCCAAACATCTGTATAGAGAGAGAGAGAGACAGACAGACCTAGAGAGAGACAGTGAGAGAGAGAAAGAGACTTAGTATAGTGACTTAGGTATCATTATAATATAGTATAGTGACTTAGGTATCGTGATAATATAGTATAGTGACTTAGGTATCATTATAATATAGTATAGTGACTTAGGTATCATTATAATATAGTATAGTGACTTAGGTATCGTGATAATATAGTATAGTGACTTAGGTAGTGACGTATTGAGGTATCGTGATAATATAGTATAGTGACTTAGGTATCGTGATAATAACGTATCATGACTTGGGTATCGTGATAATATCGTATGGTTGGTCCTCTGTTGATTCCCAGCCCTATCTGTGTATATTTTGGTTTTCCACCATGGTGATACTTTTTACTGCAACTGCTGCACCAGAACTTCCCTCAGGACAAATCAAGTTTCATCTTCTCTTAACGTCGTGTTGAGAGGTGTTGGCTGTTCTTTTTTTTTCTTTATTACTTTATCGTTTTGAATCCACTAAACTTATAAAAAAACGGTTTGTGTCCCTGACAGAAAGTGGAGCTGCCGGACAGCCCTCGGTCTACGTTCCTGCTGGCATTCAGCCCCGACAGGTGAGAGCTTCCACCCACACTCTGAAAGTAGAGGATATCTCACAAACCTCTTTATCAAAGTATTTATTTTGTCTGGAATGCCGTCTGTTTGTAGTAAAAGCACAGTGAGTATTTTAGTTCCGTCTGTTTTTAGCACCTTTTAGCTCCAACAGAGAAAAGCTTGTTTTTAATGATGAATTGTTTTTTCTGAGACATTCCTTTAATGAAAGCACTGTGAACTCCCTCTGCATCTCACAGAACCCTGATGGCTTCCACTCATGTCAACCATAACATTTACATAACGGAGGTGAAGACTGGAAAGTGCCTACATTCCCTGGTGGGCCACCGTAGAACCCCCTGGTGTGTGACCTTTCACCCCACCATCCCCGGCCTGGTGGCCTCCGGGTGCCTTGATGGAGAAGTCCGTATCTGGGACCTTCATGTGAGTATCTCTCTCTGAAGTGGACTAACCTCTGTGTTTACTGGACCACAGTACTGCTTCCCTGCTGGGAGGATCAACATGATGTAGATCAGGTTATGTTTCCTTTCATGCAGGCTGTATTTTATCCTGATGAAATGGGCCAAACTGTGTCCGTAGAGATTTAAAAGGAGCAGCTTCTCTGATAATCAATTAATGTTAAACTCGTTAACATTTTATGATTCACTTGTTTCTTTTCTTGGTTTTGTATTTCAGTAAACTAGAAAATCATAAGACTGTTGGTCAAGACTTTAGAGGACATCAACTGGGACTCTGTGATGTTGTGATGATGTGATTTTAACCATTTTAGGGACCAAATGATTAACCAGAAAATGAGTCAATAATAAAAATAGTCTGTTAATTAGTTGCAGCTCTAGAGATTTGTTGCCACGAGCCTCACGTTGCCCATCACTACTATTTAAGACAGTTTGGTCACTTTGTCTCACTGCGTTCAAAAGATACAAAACTACTTAAACAAAATAAAGTAATTAATACCAATTTAAGGATTCAGTCAATTCTGAAGCTCAGATAATAACGCTGTTTACCCTCTGAAACTCAAAACCGGCCAGCCTGATTGAAAAGCATGTTTTCCTTTAAACAAACTGCAAAACTACACCGTTTACAACAGCCAGGTTATCCTCAGATTCTCATCTTTCTGATGGTCCTTAAACACATCATGTGTAACAAACGCTTCAGACATAAAAAAAAAAAAAGCAAAAATGAAGCTCAAGATTTTGATATTTCATCAGAAATATATATATATATACTAAATACCATTTAAAATTTCGCCCCAAATAAACTGTTTGTTTTAACCAGATTCTGTTAAAAACATTAAATTCTGAGCCCCTCAGTGAAACTATGAAGCCATGATTGATTCATCTGAGACCAACTGTCATGTGACAACAAATCTGTGAAACTTTAACTGAACTTCAGTCTGCTGTGTGAATAGTTCAATAATTATAGCTAATTTCCAAAATTGATAACACTTGTTGAAACCTGGAAACATTTGGGAAAAGTAATGTTAGAGTTCTCTGTGCTTCTAGATGATTGTTCTGTTTCCACAGAGGATCAGGACTTTTCTATTACAGTGATAATCAAGTCCACAGAGAAAAACGCCCCTAAAGCTGGTTGTGGTTCGGAGGGTGAAAACAAACACCTATTGATTATCTGTACGTGTTCTGTCTGCAGGGCGGCAGTGAGAACTGGTTCACAGAGAGCAACGTGGCCATAGCGTCGCTGGCCTTCCACCCGACCGCTCAGCTCCTCCTCATCGCCACCAACAACGAGCTGCACTTCTGGGACTGGAGCCGGCCGGAGCCCTTCGCCGTGGTGAAGACGGGCAGCGACACGGAGAGAGTCCGGTGGGTTGGGCAGAACCGCTATGGTGTCGGTGACGTTAAGAGTTAGAGAGATTGATGAGAGAGAGGGGAACGCACTGAGCCTAACACGTTCCTCCAAATTAAAATAAACTATATTACAGATGAGATTAAACCAAAAACAGATTTCAATGTCACAACATTTTTTGTATATCAAGAGTTGCGTATCTGATAGTGATGGGGAAAAAATCCCAGTATGGTGACTTAAGCATTGGGATAATCCTATATAGTTACTTAAGTATCGTGATAATATTGTATTGTCACTTAAGTGGCGTGATAATATTGTATATAGTTACTTAAGTATCGTGATAATATCGTATAGTGACTTAGGTATCGTAATAATATCGTATAATGACTTCAGTATCGTGATAATATCGTATAATGACTTCAATATTATGATAATATCGTATAGTGACTTCAGTATCGTGATAATATCGTATAATGACTTCAATATTATGATAATATCGTATAGTGACTTCAGTATCGTGATAATATCGTATAATGACTTCAATATTATGATAATATCGTATAATGACTTCAATATTATGATAATATCGTATAGTGACTTAGGTATCGTAATAATATCGTATAATGACTTCAGTATCGTGATAATATCGTATAATGACTTCAGTATCGTGATAATATCGTATAATGACTTCAATATTATGATAATATCGTATAATGACTTCAATATTATGATAATATCGTATAGTGACTTCAGTATCGTGATAATATCGTATAGTGACTTGATAATATCGTATAGTGACTTCAGTATCGTGATAATATCGTATAGTGACTTCAGTATCGTGATAATATCGTATAGTGACTTCAGTATCGTGATAATATCGTATAGTGACTTAAGTATCGTGATAATATCGTATAGTGACTTCAGTATCGTGATAATATCGTATAATGACTTCAGTATCGTGATAATATCGTATAATGACTTCAATATTATGATAATATCGTATAATGACTTCAATATTATGATAATATCGTATAGTGACTTCAGTATCGTGATAATATCGTATAGTGACTTCAATAGTGATAATATGATAATGACTTCAGTATCGTGATAATATCGTATAGTGACTTCAGTATCGTGATAATATCGTATAGTGACTTCAGTATCGTGATAATATCGTATAGTGACTTCAGTATCGTGATAATATCGTATTGTTACTTAAGTATCGTGATAATATTGTATAGTGACTTCAGTATCGTGATAATATCGTATAGTGACTTCAGTATCGTGATAATATCGTATTGTTACTTAAGTATCGTGATAATATTGTATAGTTACTTAAGTATCGTGATAATATCGTATAGTGACTTAAGTATCGTAATATTATCATAAAGTCCCACCCTAATGCCCTGAAACACAGAGCAGCTCAAACTTCAAACCTCAAAATATCTTCATTCAGCCAGCTCATTAACTCAAACAAACCATGTCACAATGGAATTTTTTTCAGAGAGAACCAGGCCTTTATTTCAAATTTTCACCATAAAAGTGACCCAGCCTTTTGTTTGTAGGAAGGCTTTTAATGTGAAAAACTAAAGCAGTTGTTGACTTATGCTGACTACAGCTCCACAGTTAAATCTTTTTATTTCTGTTGAAATAGAAAGTGTTCTGAGTAGAGCGGTGAGTATGAATCTGTTGTTGTGCTGATGAGTAAGGTCTGTGATAATCTGTTGTTTGTTACAGATTACTGTATCACAGCTGGTCTTTATGTGTTTCTTCTGGTCACTATTACTTAAATATTGTTTCGAAGTCTGAGCACAGTCATTTATTTGTACCCATGTCCTTCCAGGCTGGTGAGGTTTGACCCTCTTGGTCACAATCTACTGACGGCCATCGTGAATCCGTCCAACCAGCAGGTGAGCCCCGTCGACGTTGTTTCTGTAGTGACTTGTGGTTGAGTGGCGTTCTCAGAGCCGTTGTTGCTGTCTTTCAGAACGACGAGGACTCGGAGGTTCCCATGGACAGCGTGGAGATGCCTCACTTCCGTCAGCGCTCCTTCCTGCCGTCCCAGCCGGTCCGCCGCACGCCCATCCTCCACAACTTCCTCCATATCCTGTCGTCTCGCTCCCCGGGCGCTCAGACGGGAGGCGAGCCGCCGCGCCCGCTGGGTGAAAACGGAGGCAACGTGGGAGAATCTCCCAGCATGCCTCTGGCCCAGTACCCTGGCCCCGAACGCGGGCCTCCCTTCCCGGGCTGCACTCAGCACCTGGGCATGGTGTGTCTGTGTAGTCGCTGCTCCGTCAATCGGAACCCTTCCCTGGCGGCCGATCCGACCCCGTCTGACCCCAGGGTGTCCGACGCCCCCAGCCCTCCCCAGCTTCCACCTTCTCCTCGGCCCGTACGGAGCCCCGGCAGCCCTCGGAGCGGCCCTCCGCCTTTACCTCAGTCTACTACAGCGCCGGCACTTCTCTGAACCCCCCTGCACCGAGCGCCGTGGAGCCGCTCTCCACCTCCAGGCCAGGACCCGACTGGACACGCAACCTTCTTAGTATGCGTGAAGGTGGGGTGGGTCCAGGTATGCTGCCTCCCAGGACCTCCTCCTCCTCCATCAGCCTGCTCTCAGTGCTCCGTCAGCAGGACGGCTCCTCTAACTCCCCGTCTACACCTCCGCCTCCGAGGGACGGGGTTTCCCCAACAAGGAGAGCCGGGGAGCCGAGACGCTGCCGGTACGAGCAGCGGACACCACCCGTTCTGGGACGGCTCTCGCAGCAACACGGCCTCCTTCCGCAACGTGCTGCAGTGCAACCTGAGCCGCTACTTCATGGAGTTTGACCGCATGCAGGACCTGGAGCCGCCACTGGGGGCGGCATGGCCGATGGAGGTCAGGAGCCGAGCCAAGAGCTGTTGAATAATAACATGGACCCAGATAGAGCTGGGCCTTCCTCCTCCTCCACCTCCACCCCTACTATCATCCACTACCAGCCTCCTCTCCCTCCTCCTCCCGCCCCCCACAACCTGGAGAACAATGTTCCTCCCCGGCCTCCCGAGGTCATCTGAACCGCTGCCGGGCCTGCCACAACCTGTTGACCTTCAACCATGACTCTCAGCGCTGGGAGCGAACTAACCAGGCCTCCTCCACCTCTGCCTCTACTCTGGAGCCCTCCTCTTCTTCCTCATCCACCTTTCCTTCATCTTCTTCTTCCCCTTGGCAGCCGGAGGAGGGCAGGAGGCCACTAGAAGCCCAACCCCAGGAGACTAGGGCGCCTCCGGAGCCCAGCGAGCAGCCCCCTACCCCCGGAGGTGGAGTTGGAGGAGCAGGAGCTGTGCCCTTCCCGATCGCCCCGACCCCCACCCAGACCGGAGAGCAGACCGTGGGCTTGGTGTACAACCAGGACACGGCGCAGTGGGAGAGGGTGTACCGGCAGGCCGCTGCCGGCAGAACAGCAGAGCCACCGGAGGCCTTAAGCCAAGAAATGCCTGTTGACCCCCCCGACGAGGACTCCCTGAGGAGGTAGGATCTTTGTGTCTTTCAGGAGCTGATAACAGAAAACCTACAGTCATGAGATTATCTGTGTGATCAGTAGATGATTATATCGGCTTTGGGTTAATCTTAGTTTAGGGGTGAGTTTCTCTGTTGAACATTTACTTTAAGCCACAGAGTAAGTTTGATATGAACACTTATCCAAATAGTTCTGTTCAGTAAGTATCTCTAATAACACCTGTCTTCTGTTTCTCTCATCCAGGCGACTGTTGGAATCATCTCTGTTATCGCTGTCTCGCTACGACATGTCGGGGTCAAGAGACCACCCCATTTACCCTGATCCTGCCAGGTAGACTGATACACCCCATTTACCCTGATCCAGACAGGTAGACTGATACACCCCATTTACCCTGATCCAGACAGGTAGACTGATACACCCCATTTACCCTGATCCAGACAGGTAGACTGATACACCCCATTTACCCTGATCCAGACAGGTAGACATTGACCCTGATCCACACCCCATTTACCCTGATCCAGACAGGTAGACTGATACATTTACCCAGGTAGACTTTACCCTGATCCAGACAGGTAGACTGATACACCCCATTTACCCTGATCCAGACAGGTAGACTGATACACCCCATTTACCCTGATCCAGACAGGTAGACTGACACACTTCATTTCCTTCATTGTCCAGGCTCTCTCCAGCTGCTTACTACGCCCAGAGGATGATCCAGTACCTGTCGAGGAGGGACAGTATTCGCCAGCGTTCGCTTCGCTACCAGCAGAACCGCCTTCGGGCCATGTCGTCTTCATCGGACAGTCCTGCCAGTAACCCGTCCAGCACCATGGACAACAGCGATGTGGACTTTGAGGAGCTGGAGTAAGTTTTATTTTTTTTCCTGTCGTTAAAATGGGTCAAACTATTTTTTATTACATGAAGCGTGACGACAAACTGCAGACATCACACCGTTGTATTTATACTGCTGTAACGTTACATGCTGCTCCATCGCCTGTGATCTTATTAGTAGTCCTGATCCGAGTCCTTCAACTCTGGACATATGCCGGTACAGAGTCTAATACCCAATATTAAGATTATGTATCTGACAAATACCAGCGGTAGATCCTAACATTGACGATTTCTCATGAGCTGTTTGATAGAAATACTTCCCATCACATATCCTGTCCTCTGTATGGACCAGGTCTAATGGTTTTGTTCTTCTGTGTGTCATTAACCGTTTTCTCCTTCCAGTGATAACGGAGACCGAGCAAGGCACCGGACTCCACGGAACGCCAGGATGTCGGCTCCGTCTCTGGGTCGCTTCGTCCCGCGGTGAGTCGGCTCTAATCCCAACCACCCCCTCCTTCTGAACTCCGTCACTGATGAGTTTTAGAAGATGAACTTTATATTTCCTGGATGAAGTTTTAGTTTTTGATGGTTTCCGTGTGCAGAATGTGGAAAACAGAAATTATGACCTGTTTCCAGTCCAGGAGTGTTTTTAAAGGAACAGTGTGTCAGATTTAGTGACATCTAGTGGTGAGGTTGTAGATAGCAACAACATGACCCTCTGCTCAGAGAACTACGGTGGCCTACAGGTAGGGAAAGGTATGTTTAGTTAGTACAACTAGAAGCTATTGTGATCAATACTCTGCTTTACATGACGAGATAATTATTTTTAAAAACAATACATTCAGAAAAGGATACTCAATATTGTTTATAGAGCAGCAACAGTTATGTTTACAACAACAAAGTCACTTTATAAAGTCATTAATAATCTCACTGGAAACAAATCTAACATGTCAATAAAATAATCCGATTGATTTAGGTTTCACTTTCGTTTACATGTTCACAGATGTATTGGTAAAGATTTGGCTTTTTATTTGCAAATATTTTATTGCACATAGAGTAACGAGCGTAGTCGCTGTCAACTCGAGTAAACTCGAGACTCCGTGGAAGACGACCTGCTCCCTACAGAGATGTGTTTTTCTAAGCTAACGAAAACACTACGATTCTTAGTTTCGGTTGTTTATACTCTGATAAAAACATATTTATGAATATTATGTTTCACTGCTGCCGATTAATCCCATAAATGTTACAAACTGTTCCTTTAAACCTTTCGTCCTGTCGTCCTCCAGGCGTTTCCTCCTCCCTGAGTACCTGCCCTACGCCGGCATCTTCCATGAGAGAGGGCAGCCCGGCCTGGCAACACACTCCTCCGTCAACAGAGTGCTCGCTGGTAAACAAACAAACACACACGCTTTGTTACCAAAATCACCTATTTAGGTTTTAAATCACCAGCAGCTGAATTAATCCAGTAAATACGGTTTGGTGCATGTTTACCTGTCAGCTTAAAGCTGCATTCTCTCTCCTGTCCATCAGGGGGCGACTCCTCTGGTTGTATAGAAGTCTATGAGAAAATGACTCTACTTCTCTCTTGATTTATTCCCTCAGTAAACATTGTAAACATGAGTTTATGGTCTCAATCTCTAGTTTCAAGTCTTCTTCAATACAGCATGATGTTCATTTAGTAAATGATGCTCCATTTAGAGTCAGACAGACCATAAAGCAGGGGATGCTTTAGGGCGGGGCTACACACTGATTGACAGGTCGACACCAGAGACGTATACGCCGTCTCTACGCCACTCATCCTCAGTCCATATATGGTCACTTCCTGTTCACTGGCTGCAAATAAAAACCAAGATGGCGCCAAACTCCATGCTTCAAAACGTCCACAAACCAATGAGAGACGTCACCATGATGTTCAGTCCATGTGGAAATGATCTGTAACTCCTGCATGTTAATTAGATTTGATCAGCTGTTCATCTGAACTCCTTTAGCTCTTACTCCTCCCCAGTGTTCAGCATTGACTGTTGTTTTTCAGGAGCGTCCATCGGGGACGGTCAGTCTGCGGTGGCCAGCAACATTGCCAACACCACCTATCGTCTGCAGTGGTGGGACTTCACCAAGTTTGATCTGCCGGAGATCAGCAACGGTACGACAGCGACTCCTTCACTGTGATCATTATTATGAGTTACACTCGTTGTCTGTTTGATTCTTCACAGTTCATTTTGTTTGTTCGTCCTCTGGTGTTTCAGAGAATAAAGCAGATCATTGAGTATAAATGCCTCCATGCTCTGAGCTTGCACGCCGTCTGCGGAGGCTTCACGCTACGGCGCCAAAACACGAGTATAAATCTTTAGAGTCTGAATCAGCGGGGCAACAGGTAGACTTTGTTGATGGGCCCAACGGGGGCGGGAAGAAACAGTTTCTGTGGTTTGAGGTTTGGGTTCTGATGGCCAGAGGAAAGAGGAGACCGACAACATCTGTAGCACGATGTTCTCCATCGGTCGACTTTAAACGTGATGATAAAGTTATAAAATGCTCAAAAACTCAGGAAACCCTCTCACAAGAAGCCTCTGCTCTCTCATGATGAATCATGTTTTTATTCGTCTCCTCTGCAGCTTCGGTCAACGTCCTGGTGCCAAACTGTAAAATCTACAACGACGCGAGTTGTGACATCTCAGCGGACGGCCAGCTGCTGGCGGTCTTCATTCCCAGCAGCCAGCGGGGTTTCCCAGACGAGGGCATCCTGGCCATCTACTCTCTGGCTCCACACAATCTGGGAGAGATGCTCTACACCAAGAGATTCGGTACGGAGTCCCACACCAGGAGTCAGAGGACACCAGTGTTGCACCACGCTGATCTCCCTGATGGAGCCTGATGGTGCAGATGTTCAGTCTGTGGGTGAAGCTTCCTGTCAGTAACAGTAATGATGGTTTGTTGTGTTTCCATGGACAGGTCCCAATGCTATCTCTGTTAGCTTGTCTCCGATGGGCTGCTACGTGATGGTGGGCCTGGCCTCTCGCAGGATCCTGCTGCATCCCACCACCGACCACATGGTGGCGCAAGTCTTCCGCCTGCAGCAGCCCCACGGAGGAGAGACCTCCATCAGGGTGAGACACATCCACCAGTACTGACTGTATATGACAGCAGACACATGCAGTGATAGAACCACTGATACACCTGAATCTAACACCATGAGTCATCATCTGAAGACGGCTCTGATCTTTGAGCGTTCACTTTTCACTTTTCTCACTCATTGCACATTCAACTTGTTTTCTCTTTTAAGGGAAATCTTCAGTATCTTTCTACATGGACCATATTTATGTTTTTGTGTCTATGTAACAAAGCTTTAAAGAACGATTGAGTGAGTGAGTGAGTGAGTGAGTGAGTGAGTGAGTGAGTGAGTGAGTGAGTGATAGTTGGAGAGAGGAGCTCTGGTTGTTGTCAACAGAAAGAGTACTTTAACCTCTGAACCCCAAAACTTGCAGGCAGGATTGATAAGCATGTTTTCTTTAAATATTCGGCTCCAAAACTACAGCGTTCATCACAGCCACAAACTGTAAAAAATGTTATTATGGTCAGATTTTCATCTTTCGGACCGTCCTTGAACACCTCATGTTTGATGAACACTTCGTCAGAAAAAGCAACCGAAACGACGATTAAAATTGTGATATTTCATCTAAAACATTTTATTCTACTTGTCTCATTTAAAATCTCTCCACACATAAACAGTTTAATTTAACCAGATTCTGTAAACGCATTAAATTCTGAGCTCCTCAGTGAAACTATGAAGACATGATTGATTCATCTGAGACCAACAGTCATGTGACAACAAATCTGTGAAACTTTGACTGAACTTCTGATGAACACGGAGAGGAGAGGAGAGGAGAGGAGAGGCTGTAGAAATGTAAATAGTTCAATAAATAAAAACACTTGGAGCTTCCATTTTTTTCCAACATTGATAACACTGTGAATATATAGATTCCATTGTTTTCCATTTTTGTAAAATGTATTTAAACTTGCCTTTTATTATTTTTTTAATGATTTACATTATTATAACACAGAATACTGTGTTATTCTGCACTAAGGACATGTTTGGTTCTCTACTTCTAGTCATGATGGTTCTGTTTCCATAGAGGAGCAGGACTTTATATTACAGAGACAATAAAGAACACAGAGAGTAAAATGTGTCAGGAGACAAAAACACCATGAAACTTGTTTAGGGTTCAGAGGGTTGAATGTCTGAAAGTTGAGATGATCTTCTACAACGTGGATGAGACTCCAGACTTCAGAGTGAGAGTTAAATATGAGTGTGTTAAATATGGTCCCGTGTGTTTCAGATGGTGTTCAACGTGGTTTACCCGATGGCTCCAGACCAGCGGCGTCACGTCAGCATCAACTCTGCCCGCTGGCTGCCGGATCCAGGGATGGGTCTGGCCTACGGGACCAACAAGGGAGACCTGGTGATCTGCAGGCCCGTGTGAGTCCTCTGAACTCCTCACACAGACCTGATGCTGCTGTCACACATTTAAATAAATGTTTTAAACATCAAACACTCAGATCTGTACGACGATATCTGAGTATTTATGAGGATCCACGTCACAGATATGTAAAGAATCATGACTCTGATTAACAAATCTCAGTGAGTCACATTGTTACAGATGCAGTTTTTGTTCAGTGCAATAAGTGATTGAAAAAACAATGAAATGTAAAATAAAAAGCTAATATTCCATATAACTTCTAGTACATAAGACACCTGCATGATTTAGAGATTAAAACAGTGACATCACATCAGCCGTGTCCAGTTTGTTCTACAGTTCCTCTTCATCCTGCATGTGTTCAGTGCTGATGGTCACCTCATGAAGAACATATGACCCGTCACAACCAAACACTGCTCTTAGATATCATAACTCATCAGAACAAACTCTCTGCCTCCTGTGAGGACGGAGCTTCCTGAAGTTTGTTTTTGGTCGTATGTCTAAAAGCAGCATCAGAGTGGCCGGTTAGGACTAATGTTCTACTTAGAGAAGTCAAATGAATACACATGTAGCTGAGTCATCAATGACCTGATTGGATTTACTCTCTGTGTGTCCTCTGTTGGACACTCACTCAGAGACAAAGCTCTGTGGGTGAATGAGACTGAGAGCAGCCGTCTCCCTGCTGTTGGTCGGGTTTCCCTTCCTCCTCCTCAGAGAGTCTCTCTGATGTGATTATGCTGATGGTCGTTCTGAACAGGAAGACCCTGATCGGAGAAGATCAATTAGTGCTTTAACGAGGTCGTTGCCTGTGTGATTCCACGAAGACCGCCCTCCTCTGCTTTTAAGACCTCCTGATGGAGGTGGACTAATGAGTGTGTGTGTGTGTGTGTGTGTGTAGGTTCTACCGTAGCGACGGTGAGAGCCCTGCAGAGTCAAGCAGCGAGCCTTTGTTCTCCGTCAACAACAGTGGAACCAGCCGGACCCGAGGTTCTGACCGACCCGGGTGAGAACGAGACCCAACAGCAGATGTCGTGTTTTAAGATGTTTATGTTCCACATTTACAGATCACATGGTTCTTCGTTGACGTCCAGAATCCTGTTGCAGAAAAAACACTTCAGTTTGAATCTCAGGATGATTTAGGAAGAAATGAGCTGGAATACAATAATCCTTTATTGGAGCCACAGTTCAACAAGAGACATCAGTAGAAAACTAAACAAGTTCATAAAACAGTCAAACAGTAGAGGTATAATAAATAAGTACATCTTTAAAATACAGTATAATCCAATATAGTGGTTGGATACAGATTTTCACATATAAAGTGTTTATATTTCTCATACACTGATATTAATGCTGATGTTCCACATGGATGAATGAGGGAGTTTTCTATACGTCTTATTTATTTGTATATGTTTTATTTATCTAGTACCATAAGGAACCATTGAGCTCCACAGGTTTGCTCTTAGCTTCTGAAACATTAATATATTATGTGTTGCTCAAAGGTCCTTAGGAACCATTTACATCAGAAAACCTTAAGGGACTCGTACCGGTCTCTTTAAGGTGAACTAGTCAGCGGAACATAAGTGGAGGGCTGAATGGATGGTGATGAAGAGGAGGCGATGACGAGGATGAATAACACCATCTCCACAGACTGAGAGTCAGAGAGTTTAGATCTCCACTAAACTTAAAACCATCTCCACAGACTGAGAGTCAGAGAGTTTAGATCTCCACTAAACTTAAAACCATTTAATCAGAGAGTTTCCACTAAACTTAAACTGATCAATTGAAAGGATTACGTCAGAGAGTTTAGATCCACTAAACTTAAAACCATCTCCACAGACTGAGAGTCAGAGAGTTTAATCTCCACTAAACTTAAACTGATCAATTGAAAGGATTACGTTTAATCTGATTATTTGTTTTCTCGTTCCATATTCTTTAAGGGGGACGACGTTCTCATGTTGTCCAGTTTCCTTCTTTTTGTATTCTCTAACTAGCAAATGCTAAAATAACCCTGAAGTAACGTTGACCTCTGAACCCTCTGAACCCTAAACCGTTTACCTCCAGAAGCTGTAAGGACGTCACTAACAAGTTTGAGCTTCTGTTGGTTTATGAAACGGGCTGTGTTCTCGTTATGTGGATATTTGAGCTGAGTGATATTTGATATCTTAGATTATAAAAGCTCCTCATCTTAAAGTGTTGTTATTTGTGCTCTAACCCACAAACTGTGGTTCTGTTCTAGTCCCAATCGCTCCGGCTGGAGGCTGGACAGAGACATGGGTCTGATGAACGCCATCGGTCTTCAGCCCCGACACCCGACCCCGTCAGTGACATCACAAGGAACCCAGACGCCCATCATCCAGCTGCAGAACGCCGAGACCCAAACAGAGAGGGACCTATCGGAGCCCAGCGCCCCGCCACCTGCAGCCAGTACTGATCCACTATAATACCTCTTTATTATAGTACTCTATTATAGTACTCTATTATAGTATTCTATTATAGTACTCTATTATAGTACTCTATTATAGTACTCTATTATAGTACTCTATTATAGTACTCTATTATAGTACTCTATTATAGTATTCTCTATTATAGTACTCTATTATAGTCTATTATAGTACTCTATTATAGTACTCTATTATAGTATTCTATTATAGTACTATTATAGTACTCTATTATAGTACTCTATTATAGTACTCTATTATAGTATTCTATTATAGTACTCTATTATAGTACTCTATTATAGTATTCTATTATAGTACTCTATTATAGTATTCTATTATAGTACTCTATTATAGTACTCTATTATAGTACTCTATTATAGTACTCTATTATAGTACTCTATTATAGTACTCTATTATAGTCTATTATAGTACTCTATTATAGTACTCTATTATAGTACTCTATTATAGTACTCTATTATAGTACTCTATTATAGTATTCTATTATAGTACTCTATTATAGTACTTTATTATAGTACTCTATTATAGTACTCTATTATAGTATTCTATTATAGTACTCTATTATAGTACTCTATTATAGTACTCTATTATAGTACTCTATTATAGTACTCTATTATAGTACTCTATTATAGTACTCTATTATAGTATTCTATTATAGTACTATTCTATTATAGTACTCTATTATAGTACTCTATTATAGTACTCTATTATAGTACTCTATTATATTCTATTATATATTCTATTATAGTACTCTATTATAGTATTCTATTATAGTACTTCTATTATAGTACTCTATTATAGTACTCTCTATTATAGTACTCTATTATAGTATTCTATTATAGTACTTCTATTATAGTACTCTATTATAGTACTTTATTATAGTACTCTATTATAGTACTCTATTATAGTACTCTATTATAGTATTATAATACTCTATTATAGTACTTCTATTATAGTACTTATTATAGTACTCTATTATAGTACTCTATTATAGTATTCTATTATAGTACTCTATTATAGTACTCTATTATAGTACTCTATTATAGTACTCTATTACTCTATTATAGTACTATTATAGTCTATTATAGTATATTATCTATTATAGTACTCTATTATAGTACTCTATTATAGTACTTTATTATAGTACTCTATTATAGTACTCTATTATAGTATTCTATTATAGTATAGTACTCTATTATAGTACTCTATTATAGTACTCTATTATAGTATATTATAGTACTCTATTATAGTATTTATTATAGTACTCTATTATAGTACTCTATTATAGTACTCTATTATAGTACTCTATTATAGTACTTTATTATAGTACTCTATTATAGTACTCTATTATAGTACTATTATAGTCTATTATAGTACTCTATTATAGTACTCTCTATTATAGTATTCTATTATAGTATTCTATTATAGTATTCTATTATTATATTATAGTATTCTATTATAGTATTCTCTATTATATAATACTTTATTAGTATTCTATTAAGTACTCTTTATTATAGTACTTTATTATAACACTCTATTAGAATACTTCATTATAATACTTTTTTATAATACTCTATTAGAATACTTCTATTAATACTTTATTAGAATACTCTATTAGAATACTTTATTATAATACTCTATTAGAATACTTTATTATAATACTCTATTAGAATACTTTATATTATAATACTCTATTAGAATACTTTATTATAATACTCTATTACTTTATTATAATACTCTATTAGAATACTTTATTATAATACTCTATTAGAATACTTTATTATAGACTTTATTATGATCCTTTATTAGAATCCTTTATTATAATCCTTTATTATAATACTTTATTATAATACTTTATTAGAATACTTTATTAGAATCCTTTATTATTTACTTTATTATGATCCTTTATCTTATCTTATCTCTTATCTTATCTTATTAGAATCCTTTATTATAATACTTTATTATAGTACTTTATTAGAATACTTTATTAGAATCCTTTATTATAATACTTTATTATAGTACTTTATTAGAATAATTTATTAGAATACTTTATTGTAGTACTTTATTAGAATACTTCATTAGAATCCTTTATTAGAATCCTTTATTATCTAGGGCCTCATTCATAACGTTCACATTCTAAAAACCAGAGTTTCTCTACTCTAATATTATTAGTATTATCCTATAGAATCACATTACAGTAGTGTCTGTGACTCCAAACATTTCCAATAAATCCAAAGCGTTTAAAAGGCATTTATTGAAAAAAGATAGATGTGATGATTTCTAGAATTCCCAACATGTTTTCATCCAACGGAATATTCTGCTTCAAGCCTCAAAAACAACTTTCTGACTGAAGTCATTAACTGTTTTCGAGAGTCTGCACCTGCATTCCAGCAGCAATCTAACAGCACCATACATTACATTTATATAACCACAGTAAGGACTAAATCTATTCCTCCTCGCCTATTTTAAAGGTGATGTCACTGATGTAAATACATGACATCAGTACAGCCCTACTAAAAGTATTATTAGTTTATTCAACACTTAATCTATTGTAGTTTACTAGGCAGTGTTTTCAGACTGACGTTTCCTCTAAAGGACCTCCACCCGTCCCTCTCTCCTCAGATGTTCCTCATGAGACTCCGTCCACCAGCCGAGCAGCTCCCGGGCAGCCGGAGGCGTCTCAGAGCAGCAGAGCGGCGGACGGCGTTCCGGGTGAAGCAGCGTCGGCGGAGGCCAACACCTCGACAGCTAGCACTGGTACTGCTCCACTGTCTGCTCCTCAGCCACACTGAGGGTTTCTCCTCTTTTACTTCACTACACAATACGTTTACTCCTGAGCATGAAGGTGAAACACGTTTTGTTTCACTGTCGTGTGTTTTCAGGAGAAGTGTCCTGGTTTTATCTCATTATTTAGCTTTGCTCTCACTTCTCTCTGTGAATAAAACTGTTGTTGGCCTCAGATGATCAGAGTAGCCTTCAGTAGAGGCTGATGTCCAGAGGTTTGTGCTGACGCCTCGGGGCTCGTTTCTTCACTGAGCTGTCTGATCGCTTTCCTGCGTTCAACCTAATTAATGCTCAGTTACCGATCTCCACTTTCTTTGATTAGAAATTCATAAAGGGCTTTTTCTACTCTTTCTTCCCGTGGCGCTCTGCTGTAGTCTCCGACTTCTCCAAAACAATAATGAATCTTAACCCAACCTGATGAATCTCTTTTGTATATTTCTCTGGTTTACAACAGAAACATTTGTGTACAGTTTTGTAGACTGACGGCGTTTATTCTCGGCCACTTTTCAAGTAAACTCAGATCAAGTGTTTAATATACTGATAATACTTTTGTTTATACTGATAAGTAGGGCTGTACCGATGTCATTTATTTACATTCAATGTCATCTCCCTTTAAAAAACGGGGGGAATAGATTTAGTTCTTACTGTGGTTATATAAATGTGATCTATGGTGCTGTTAGATTGCTGCTGGACTGCACCTTTAATACCGCTGCTGCTTCTTTGTCTGCAGCAAAAACATTTTATGACCTCAGTAAAAATGTTGTTTTTGAGCATTAAAACCAACTAATATTGATTGAAGAGGAATATTCCGTTGGATAAAAACATGTTGTGAATTTGTTCAATAAATGTTGACATTTTGAATTTACAGAGCTCTGGTGTTATTTGAAATGTTTGGATATATATAATATATATATATATATATAATATATATAATATAATAACTATTAGTGTATGAATGTCAAAGTTATGAATGAGGCTTCCAACTATTCGGTACAGCCCTAAAGCAGTAAAGACCTAATTAACTATATATATATATATATATATATATATATATATATATATATAACTGATAACAAAGTTGTTTCTACAAAAGCACAAAGCCGGTTTTAAACTCTTCTCCAGATGTTTTGCATGTGGATTGTGAAGAAGAAAACGTTAAATCAAAAATCGTCTCATTCTCATCGTATTCTGATTTAAGATCCAGATTCTAAGCCCCTCCCCCTTTAAACTGTGGTTGTTGAAATTGAAAGGGAAAGTAGTGATTTATGTCTTCAGAGACACCAGACTATTCACAAAAACATTTCACCTCTCAGAACTCTTCTGATGCCGCCATCAGTCAGTTAGTTTGGCACAAAGATCACAGAGCAGTTTAAGATAAGATAAGATGATCCTTTATTATCTTATCTTATTAAGATTCTTTATAATCACTCAGACAAACTGATGACATGTTTAGAGTCGGTGAGACTTCCACCTCCAGAAGAAACGCTCCCCTCAGTCTCTCAGTGATCCAGTGATGTGTGTTTACATCCATCAGCTGATCACAGATCAGTCTCTGTTAGTGGATACAGGTGGAGTAAAGGTGGAGCATGATGGGAGTTGTATTTCATGATTATCTGTGTGACTCCTGAACCCTGTGAGTAACCATGAGGTCTTGACTCTTGTTGGTCCAGGAGAGTCTCCAGAGTTCGGCTCGGGTGAAGACGCTCTGGCTCGGATCCGCCGGCTGATAGCGGAGGGCGGTATGACGGCGGTGGTGCAGCGGGAGCAGAGCACCACCATGGCGTCCATGGGCGGCTTCGGCAACAACATCATCGTCAGCCACCGCATCCACCGCGGCTCCCAGACCGGCGCGGGGGCCTCCAGGCCGCCGGTGGATCCCTGCATGACGGGCCCCTCCACCTCAGGGCCGCTGCTCCTCACCCAGACCTACGCCCCCCAGCCCTCCGGCCTCTCTCTGGTGGACTTGGACGACGACTCCCTGCCGGGCCCCTCCTCCTCCTCCATGCTGCTGTCTTCCCCCTCCTCCTCCTCCTCCTCCTCCCACAGCCCCCTCCCCGGCGGTGGGGGGGGCTCCTCCAACAGTTACCCCGGCGACCCGTACAGCAGGTAGTCCTCCTGTTGGTCCAGAGGAGCCGAGCTGCTCCTCAAAGCCTTATCTCTCAGACATGGGTGCTGCTTTGACTCTGCACAGGGTCTCCCGCCTGGAACAGAAGGGACTCAAGAAACCCCCCCCCATCCCATCAGTGGCGTCGGCGTGCGCTTCCTCTGACCTTCTACAAACTGGAGCTGAACCGCCATCATTCCTCGCCACAAAGGGCTTCTACTTGAACGGAGTCAGCGGAGCTCCTCTCTGAAGTATCAGCATGATGGAGGAGCAGGTTCATCAAAGTGCCATGTCTGTGGGGGGGGGCTTCACACACACACACACACACACACACACACACACATTTACTCCAACGTTCTGCATTCGGTGCCATGTGTCGTTGACTTTGATGTGAATAGTGATTGAAGTGTTTCAACAGTGAGTTCAGCACTACTTTATTTTGTACCGCGTGATATTATGATGTTAAAGAAGAAGAGATGGAGGCTGGACTCCATCAGGACTCCATCAGGACTCTATATGGACTCTGAATCCTTAATCATGACTGCATCCTGACTAAATCCTGACCCGTGATCCTGACCCCTGACTCTAAGTCCTGGGGGGCTGTGAGACGAGCGTCTGCTGACTGAACTGAATCGACTGCATGTCTTAGTAAAACGCTGCAGTTCATGAAACGAACACGCCGAACATGTTCCTCTTCTGAAGGCTGAAGAGGAGACGAACACTTCCTGTTTGAGGAGAGACTCTTGATGCTGCTCCAACCCCCCCACCCACAGACAACAACAAACACCAACCCTGTTGCACTAAAGTGTGTGTTTGTTGGAGAGGCCGACAGGAAGTTAATCTCCTGAGTGAGCAGCTAAATATCTACGACGGGACCATCGTAGGAAAACATATTAATTATTAAGGAGAAAGGACTCTACACCTACTGGATAAAAGATGTACAGTTACCAGAAAAAACTCAAATGTTGTTGCAGGTTTAAGTCACAGGCTTAGAGACAGAGTGTGTGTTGGGGGGGGGGGGGGCACGTTGCTTTTTTAACATGTATTTGTAAATGGTCGACAAAAATGTAAAATATAAGTGTGGAAGTGAACTCGACTGTTTGTGGATTAAAGATGGCCGCTGTAAACGGGTCAATTCTGACTGTGTGTGTGGCAGTGTGTATGGGGGGGGGGGGGGGGGGGTGTTCCCTTCAGGAACTTGAACCTGAACATCCAGAAGGTTTCAGATTAAACGTCTCTGGAGTTTAGACATGGTTAGTCAGAGGACCAATCAGAGAGCAGCTCTCAGTCCTTGCGATCATGTGACTCGTCGGTCAGATCTGACACCGTTCATATCTGGTGAACGCTCTGATCAATATTTATTTATTCCTTTATCGTTGAGCGGAAACGTGAAAATATTGAAGCTTTAGAGGAAGAGGAGACAGAGGAGGATGTCAGAATGTATTGACCGGTCTAAGAGCCAGAGCTCAGTCTGGGTTGTTGGGGTCCTGTGGTGGAGATGCCCTCTGATTGGTGTCTCCACACTAAGCCCCACCCCTCCTGACTCCACCCGCCTCCCTTCAGACTCCTGCAGGAGAGAACCTTGAATCAAGCGCTCTGTTCCTCTCCAACGCTCTGCTGCTCTATATCTTATCACACACACACACACACACACACACACACACACACACACACACACACACACACACACACACACCTGCAGAGGGTCATGGACTGTGTGTGTGTGTGTGTGTGTGGTGGGGGGGTAAAGGACCTATGAAGAGGAGGAGGATACCTGGAGGAGGATACCTGGAGCTGTGCAGAGACTGTTTGATGACTGTTTATTTAATGTTTGTTTGGGCAGCTGAGATCATGTGACATCATGTGACATCATGTGACATCATGTGACCTGTAGACGGCGGCGGATGAAACAAACAAACAGAACTCCTCGTGGTGTTTCTACTTGACTAATGAACATTTAAAAACAAAGTGTTGCTGATCTGGAGTCTGTTTTGTGTGTTTGTTTGGCTATCGGGGGGGTGATGAACTGATCACGGATCAATAACGGAGGTGCAGCTGTGTCAGCAGGCGGTTCTTGAAGCTGATCCTCTGCTTTGACTTTTACACGTGATGTCATTAAAGAGCTTTGAGAGCTTCTGTGTGTTTCATCAGTAATCTGACCAATAACACGCTCAGGAGACACAATCCTTCATCAGCTCTTTGAGTTTAGGAAGTTGTGTTGAACATCAAATATGTTTTTTAACGTTCTCTTTTTATAAAATACCTTCAGACTCTAAGAACGTGCTAAACACACTGGATCCTACATTTCCCATGATGCAGCTGTGTAACATGAGGACTGAAGTTCCTCTCCATGAGGCGTTCACATTATTTTGTCCACCCTCTCTGCTTTGACGCCGTCTGCTGAATGTTGTGTTCAGTTTGTGTTCATAAAGTTTATACAAACGTCCAAACTGTGCTGCACACACTCAGTCCTGAATCTTCATAACTCCCACTTTATGAACAAGACCTTGAACACAACATCTTCAGCCTAAAAGGTTGGGAGGTCATTAAAGGTCATTAAAGGAGACAAAGCTGCTGATCAACAGTCTGATCTGATCTGAGATCTGATCTAAGATCTTAGATCAGATCTTAGATCTGATCTGATCTAAGATCTGATCTGAGGTCTGATCTGAGATCTGATCTAAGGTCTGATCTGATCTGAGGTCTGATCTGATCTGAGATCTGATCTAAGGTCTGATCTGATCTGAGGTCTGATCTGATCTAAGGTCTGATCTGATCTGAGGTCTGATCTGATCTGAGGTCTGTTCTCAGCAGCAGGAGGAGCGTCGTCTCTTAATGAGAAGGAAACGATATAAACTGCTGCTGACGACTGAAGGAGGAGACGGAGCTGAGGAGGTGAAGAGAGAACAGACACAGCAGGTCCAAGACCATCTGGTCCAAGATCATCTGGTCCAAGATCATCTGGTCCAAGACCATCTGGTCCTGAATCTCTGGTAAGTCAAACCAAACTCACTTTCTGCTGTTTTTTCTCGCTTCATATTTTTAGGATAGTTATGTTTTCTCTTTGAATGTTCAGAATGTAGAATGTTCTTTAACGTCAGAGTAGATGTTGTGTGATGAACATTCAGGTCCTTTAGTTTTGGGGTTTCCTGACTGATGTTTGAGGACCTGAAGGCGTCGTAGAATATAAGTTTAAACATATTTATTTATCATCTACAATTTCAAGTGAAAATCTTTGATTTCAGCTCCTCAAACGTTTCCTCTACAGGATGTAAAAATAAAAGTATATGATTAAAATACAGCAGAGGATAAACCAGGAATAAAATAAATATAATACTGCAACTGACAATTATTTGAATCATCCATGAATCATGATTAATCGGTAGTCAATAAAACACCAGAAAACTCTTCATATGTTCAGAAAACAGAATCAGTTTATTTATTAATTAAACAAGAAACAGAACTTTGGAAACAACTATTTATGACAAAATGTTAAAACAGTTGGTTCTCAGACATCTCAGATGTTCTGTTTTATTTGTGTTTTCTTTTCAGTAATCTGAATATTCTGTTTTTTACCATTGGTCGGATTAAACGAGACGTTTAAAGACATCGCATATGTTTCCCTACATTCTGTGAAACTGTGACTTCCTGGCGTTTATGAGGCGATGATCTGAGGCTCCAGCCGTCTGGAGGAGATCCTCCTGATCTGTTTATCTCTGAGTTACTGTCCTGCTTTTTATTGCTGTCCCTGAACACAACTCATCAACACACTGTGGCTGTGACTCCTTATTAGGAGGCAAAGAAAAGAAATACCTCTTTAAAGAAACTTAATACTTACCAATACTTCAGTATTTTAGAAGACAGAGTTGGTGAGAAGTTATCGTTCTTAATGCGCTGTAATCCTCACTTTATAGATTTAACTCTGTTGAATCTTTTTATAAACTTCAGTTTGTATTTGTTGAAAAATCTACTTTTTAGCAAAAATGGTTAAATTGTTTATGAAACCGAGAAAAAAAAGAAAAGAAAAAAGTATTAGAATCAAGAGGGATTTTTCTTGATTATATCTTTGTATAAACATAAATAACAAAAGATAAAATGTAATATATCTTATATATATACATATATATATATATATATATATATATATATATATATATATATATATATATATATATATATATATATATATATATAACAGTCAATGATTATGAAAGGTCCTCCCTTATCTCCAAATATACAAACATGTCAATCAAATATTTCTACATTAAAACAAGTCTGTAATTGATGTTTACTGAATCTTGTTTCTGTTTTTTACCATAAAATGAGCTTGTTTGGTAATATATAATATATAATATTCAACATATATAATATTCAACATATATAATATTCAACATATATATTATTCAACATATATAATATTCAACATATATAATATTATATATATTATTCAACATATATATTATTCAACATATATATTATTATATATAATATTCAACATATATATTATTCAACATATATAATATTCAACATATATATTATTCAACATATATAATATTCAACATATATAATATTCAACATATATATTATTCAACATATATAATATTCAACATATATAATATTCAACATATATATATTATATATTATTCAACATATATAATATTCAACATATATAATATTCAACATATATAATATTCAACATATATATTATTCAACATATATATTATTCAACATATATAATATTCAACATATATATTATTCAACATATATAATATTCAACATATATATTATTCAACATATATATTATTCAACATATATAATATTCAACATATATATTATTCAACATATATAATATTCAACATATATATTATTCAACATATATAATATTCAACATATATAATATTCAACATATATATTATTCAACATATATAATATTCAACATATATATTATTCAACATATATAATATTCAACATATATATTATTCAACATATATAATATTCAACATATATAATATTCAACATAAATATTATTCAACATATATAATATTCAACAATATATATATAATATTCAACATATATAATATTCAACATATATAATATTCAACATATATATATTCAACATATATAATATTCAACATATATATTATTCAACATATATAATATTCAACATATATATTATTCAACATATATAATATTCAACATATATATTATTCAACATATATAATATTCAACATATATATTATTCAACATATATAATATTCAACATATAATATTCAACATATATTATTCAACATATATAATATTCAACATATATAATATTCAACATATATATTATTCAACATATATAATATTCAACATATATATTATTCAACATATATATTATTCAACATATATAATATTCAACATATATAATATTCAACATAAATATTATTCAACATATATAATATTCAACATATATATTATTCAACATATATATTATTCAACATATATAATATTCAACATATATATTATTCAACATATATAATATTCAACATTCAATATCTTCTGCTAAATAATGACAAAAGCAAACTAACCCCTAACCCGAATGAATCAAAAGTATGAGACGCTGAATCTGAAACACTGAGGCCCTCTCAAAGCTGGAGATGGACTAGTTAGCTAGTTAGCTAGTTAGCATGTCCCTCTCTAGAGCTGGAGATGGACTAGTTAGCTAGTTAGCATGTCCCTCTCTAGAGCTGGAGATGGACTAGTTAGCTAGTTAGCTAGTTAGCATGTCCCTCTCTAGAGCTGGAGATGGACTAGTTAGCTAGTTAGCATGTCCCTCTCTAGAGTTGGAGATGGACTAGTTAGCTAGTTAACTAGTTAGCATGTCCCTCTCTAGAGCTGGCTCGTTAGCTAGCTAGTCTCTGGCTCTCCTACGTTATTCCTCTCTGAAACAGTCTCCTAGCGACGGGTCGTAGACTCAGAGCTGCTGCTGTCACCAGACTGCTGTTGGGCTAATTTTCTGTAACCAGCGTAACATGAAAATATGCTGGAATTAGCAAGGTAGCTAGCTAACTAGCCAGCCGCTAAATGAGTAAAGTTACAAAACAACTCAGCGCTCGTCACAGCGTAGGAAAGCACATTGCTATCAACAATGAGTGACAACTTTGTTCAAACGTAACCAGTGTAGCATCAAAGCATGGTGGTATTAGCAAGCTAGCTAAGTAGCCTGCGGTCCACCAGTTAGCTTGGTAATTCCCACATGCTTTGATGCTACACTGGTTAAAGAAGCATTAACTGCTCATGGTGGACAGTTTTCAAAAATCAGAACCAGAGATATTCGCTCTTAATCTTGTGTCTACATTTCCCACAATGCAACTGGAGCTGTGCGTGTGTTTGCGTGTTTTTAGGGAACATGGGAGGAGCAACTGAACCCGCCCTGAACGCCTCCCTTTGGCTCCGCCCCTGCGCCAACGCCTCCTGTCGGCTTCCAGTCAGAGGGGCGTGTCCGTACAGCACGGCTCAGCTGGTCCTCGTCGCCATGGTAACCGTCTCCCTCAGCGTCGTCACCGTCCTGGGCAACGCCCTGGTGATCCTGTCCATCAAGGTGAACCGACACCTGCGCACCGTCAACAACTACTTCCTGTTGAGCCTGGCGGTGGCCGACCTGATCGTGGGCCTGCTGTCCATGAACCTGTACACGCTCTACCTGCTGCGGGGCCGCTGGCCGCTGGGCGCCGCCCTCTGCGACATGTGGCTCGTGGTGGACTACGTGGTGAGCAGCGCCTCCGTCCTGAACCTGCTGATCATCTGCTTGGACCGGTACTTCTGCATGACGCGGCCGCTCAGCTACCCGGCGTGGCGGACGGGCGGGATGGCCGGCGCGATGATCGGCGCCGCCTGGCTGCTGTCCTTCGTCCTCTGGGCGCCGGCCATCCTCTGCTGGCAGACGGTCGGAGGGAAACGCGTCGTCCCCGACGGCGAGTGTTACACTCAGCTCCTCGCCAGCCCGGCCGTCACTCTGGGCACCACGCTGCCGTCGTTCTACCTGCCGGCGCTCGTCATGGTCGGTCTGTACGGCCGTCTGTCCGCCGCCAGCCGCGATCGACTGAGCGCGCTCCAGTGGGATCAGGGCACGCTCAGGACCTCCAGTCCGTCCATAAAGGACTTCCTCTTAAAGCGGCGGAGCTCGGTGACCCGACGGAGCTCGGTGACCCATGACCCGGCCTCAGACCTGTCTCAGAACCAATCAGAGTCCAGCACTCAGAAGTCCAGGAAGAACCGGAAGTGGTCCAGAAGTGCAGAGGCCACCTCGGAGCCTCAGCAGCATCGCACCCGGTCCGCCACCCGCCACGCCGGGGACGAAGACGACACCAAGATCGAGACCGACTCCTCGTCCAACACTGACCCCCACAGGACGGCGTCTGCGGCCTTCTCCACCTGCCCAAGCTTCAGGTCTCAGGAGAGACGGAGACGGAGAGTGATGGCGAGGGAGAGAAGGGTCACCAAGACCATCCTGGCCATCCTGCTGGCCTTCATCATCACCTGGATGCCGTACAACGTCCTGGCCATCGTGGCGGCCTTCTGTCACGTCTGCATCCCCGGCGTACTGTGGAACACCGGCTACTGGCTCTGCTACGTCAACAGCGCCATCAACCCCGCCTGCTACGCCCTCTGTAACGTGACCTTCAGGAAGACCTTCTGCAGCCTGCTGCGCTGCCGAGGCAGGAAGCTGCGATGAGAACGCCGCGAGGCAGCAGCTCGGACTCACGGAGGACGTTGATGCAGTCCTCTGGTCACATGACACCAGACCTGAGGAGTGTTTCTCAGCTGCTGGTTCCAGAAGTTTTCTCTTAATGATCTCCTCGCTGATCCTCAACACCACACAGGAGTCTGATGGATCCTGACCATCAGTTTTATTTCTTACACCTCAGGAGCTCACTGTCGTTATGCAACACGAGGATGCACAACGACGTTCAGCCCGTTTGTGACACAACAAACACATGAGGAACAAAACAAAACAAAAACAGAAGAACTTTTCTTCTGAATTTAGAATTTGCATCATAAGGAATGTAAACAGTAGAAACAAAAACGGTTCTCTGAGCCGACATCTGAACATTAAAAACTCAACATGACGAAAACATCGTCCATGAACTGTGACTGTGTTTGAGCACCATGATGTAAACACAGTCCTGCTGTCATGAACAGCTGATCCGGGATGAACGATGGATCCAGGTCTCTGTGAAGATCATCAGACAGCCAGGGGCATGCTGGGTAGTTGAGTAGCATCAGGTCCTAGCTGGGTTCGCTTAGCTTCCAGCAGCATGTAGATGCATTACCTTTTGACTTTTTAATGAAAGCACCGTATATTTTCTAACTGACGTTACACTTTTCTTTTCAAAGAGACTTTTGTGATCAGACATACAGCGGGTAAAATAAGTATTGAACACGTCACCATTTTTTCCATGCCTTTTTGCACCTCCCTTTCTTCATGTGTTCAATACTTTTTCCCTGTGCCATTCCATTTTATTACACATAACTTAATTTCTGAACTTATTTGTTTGGTTTTCTTTGTATGTATGGGTTACTTGGGTTGTTACCGACATCTGGTGAAAATTCCATGTCAATAGCACCTTTAGAAATATATTTACTGAGAAAAATGGTGACATGTTCAATACTTATTTTACCCGCTGTATATTTTCTGGTCCAATGAGGAGCTGTAAAAGGCAGATGAACATATTTCATATCCTAATAATAATTTTCACAATAAAAGTCCCTATTATTTTGTTATCCTTCTCTCTCCTATCCCCCGATACTGCTACTGATCTTCTCCTCTCCACCCTTTCCTCCTCTTTGGACAACCTCTGTCCCTTCACCTCCAGGCCTGCACGCCCAACTCCTCCTGCCCCATGGCTGTGGGACTCAGTGCGTACTGATAGGCGGAGCCTAAGAGCGGCGGAGCGTAAATGGAGAACTCTTTGAAACCCCCACCCCCTCCTCCTACTTCCTCCCTTCTCCCTGATGATTTCGCCAACTTCTTTGACAAGAAGGTAAACGATATCAGATCCTCCTTCTCTCAGCCCCCCTCTCCCTGTCCACCCTCTCCCTCTCTACCCTCTCCAGCTCTTCCCCCTCAGCTCCCCCTTCCCTCTCCACACCCAATCTTACCCTATTTTGCTCCCCTCTCCCCTAACGAGGTCCTCGACCTTGTTACATCTAACCGCCCCACCACGTGCTCCCTTGACCCGATCCCCTCCCCTCTTCTTCAGTCTATTGCCACCGAACTCCTTCCTTTCCTCACCCACCTCATCAACACATCTCTCGTCTCGGGATGCTTTCCCTCGGCTTTCAAGACTGCCAGAGTCACCCCCCTTCTGAAAAAACCATCACTTGACCCCTCTGATGTCAAGAACTTCAGACCGGTTTCTCTTCTACCCTTTCTATCCAAAACACTTGAACGCGCTGTCTCTAAACAACTGTCTTCCTACCTCCACCAGAACAACCTCTTGGACCCCCACCAGTCCGGGTTCAAGGTGGGTCACTTGTCAGAGACGGCCCTCCTTGCGGTGACAGAGTCGCTTCATGCTGCGAGAGCGAACTCTCTCACCTCTGTCCTGATTCTCCTGGACCTGTCAGCGGCGTTTGACACGGTGAACCACCAGATCCTCCTCTCCACCCTCGAGGGGATGGCCGTCTCAGGGTCTGCACTCTCCCTGCTTGCATCCTACCTGACAGGCCGATCCTACCAGGTGACATGGAGGGGGGCCGTGTCGGAACCATGCATGCTGACTACGGGGGTTCCACAAGGTTCAGTTCTGGGCCCCCTTCTCTTCTCGCTCTACACAACATCTCTGGGTTCTGTTATTCGCTCACATGACTTCTCTTACCATTGTTATGCCGATGACACCCAGCTGGTCTTGTCATTTCCTCCCGGTGACACCCAAGTGGAGGCACGCATTGCTGCGTGCTTGGCTGACATCTCAAAGTGGATGGCGACACACCACCTGAAGCTGAACCTGGACAAAACCGAGCTACTGTTCCTCCCGGGGAAGGGTTGCCCCGCTGAGACCTGTCCATCACCATTGATGATGCCGTGGTGACGCCAACTGGGACTGTGAGGAATCTGGGTGTGACCCTGGACGACCAACTGTCGTTCTCAGCAAACATTGCATCGGTCACACGCTCCTGCAGATTCCTCCTCTACAACATCAGGAGGATTCTCCCCTTCCTCCCTGAGGAGACGGTGCAGGTGCTCTACAGGCTCTGGTCATCTCCCGCCTGGACTACTGCAACTCACTACTTGAGCCCCGGCGTCGGCCATCAGACCTCTGGAGCTCGTCCAGAAAGCTGCAGCTCGTCTGGTGTTCAATGACCCAAGTTCTCCCACACAACTTCCCTTCTCCGTTCTCTACACTGCTCCCTGTAGGAGCATCCAGTTACAGACTCTGGTGCCTACAGGGCAGTGAGAGGAACAGCTCCTTCCTATCTCCAGGCCATGAAGCCCTACACCCCCCCCCACCACTCCTCTCTGCTGCCTCGGGGTGACTGGTCCCTGCGGCTGATCCACCCGGTCACAGCTTCTTTCTGTCCTGACCCCTCAGTGGAGGAATGAACTCCCCACTGACCTCAGGACAGCAGAGTCACTGCCCATCTTTCGGCGCAGGCTTAAAACTCAACTCTTCAAGAAGTACTACCCTGAGCCTTCCTCGTAGCACTTATTGAATTCGTATTCATTTACTGCACTTATCCTATTCGTAGTAGTTTGTAGCACTTATTGTATTCATATTAGTTTGTTGCAATTATTGTTTTCATAGTAATTTGCCTCTGCACTATACTTTTGCTCTGGTTTATGCTTTAAGATGCTTGTTTAAGAAAGGAGATGCACTGATGACTTCTGGTGACTAGTAGTTCTCTTGAATACCTATGTTGAATACACTTCCTGTAAGTCGCTTTGGATAAAAGCGTCTGCTAAATGACTGTAATGTAATGTAATGTAATGTTATTTAGAAGCTTTTATTTTGAATAAATGTGGTGTTGTCTCAGCTGAGCTCCTGGTTCTCCTCCTCTCCCCTGATTTCCTCTGTATGGAGCTACTTTGTTGGAGAAGACGATGGAGGACGTTTGATAGACGGTCCTGGTTGTGTCCTCATGACATCATGACGTCCTCATGACATCATGACGTCTCATGACGTCCATCAGAGACGTAAAGAGACAGAGCGGACGGTGATCATCAGTGAAACGAGTTCAGACTGACAGTCAGTTTAACACGCAGAGTTTGTTTTTGTGTCTAAATGTTCTTCATCTTTTGTCAGCTGCTCAGAATCATGAACGTCATGAAGGATGTGGATGTTTTATTCTGAAACTGGAGGACTTCCTGTGTGTTTAAGGCTGTTTAAAGAAGAATGTCTGTTTGTCTCTGTGATCAATACTGCTGATCGGTTTGATGTGTATAGTTTCAGTGATTACAGCTGATAGGTGTTCAGAGTGTCTGATCAATAATACTGATTAAATCCTGTATCAACAGTTTATGATGTGTGAAGCTTTTCCTGTTTTGTACGGAAACTGAATTTATTCTTTTTATCATCTGCGGATCAATTCACTGCTTTCTGTTTCAGTAGTCTTCATTTAACACTTTCTGTCAGGACATGACAACTTGTAGAAAACTGGTTACCATGGAAACTAGTGCCATCTCAACAGGAACTAACATGCAGTAAAACATCCAAAAATAAATAAAAGTCATAGTATAGTATGTCATAAAAAAATCATAGTTTAGTATGTCATAAAAATACAATAAAAAATCATGGTATAGTATGTCATAAAAAACAAAATAAAAAGTCATAGTATGGTATGTCATATAAACTGAAAAAAACCTCATAAAATTCTACTGGTTGTCATGGCAACTAGTTGTACCATGATACAACTAGTTGTAGAGATACAATACTGGATCTACAAACATGTAACCATGGTAACAGTTTTATCTGAAGCACTAAATGAATATTGATGGAGAACAAAGAGGAGACTCTTCACCAGAACAATGTACAGTATTTATTTTGTTCATTTATACAAGTCTTTTCTTGCAATGTCAACAATCTATAGTTCAAAAAAATAGATTTCATAGAGGATTTTTTTTTTTGCCATCACAGATTCATTAAAAGGTTTTCTAATAATTTTACAAATTTTAAAGGTTCTGAATCAAAAGGAGAGATTTGAGAACGGATGGATGTTAACTCAACATCAGCTACTGTAAAAAAGATTTAGGACTAAATTTACTGTTCAAACAAACTATGAGCTACAAGGACAGAAATATTATTATTATTATTATTATTATTATTATTATTATTATTATATTCTAGTGGAGAATTCTTTAATCCAAATAAACACAAAAACATCAAAAGAGAATAAACAGTCAAAGGTTGGTTGTTGAGGAGTCTCGTTTTATTTTGAGTTGTTTCTGAAGAAGACGAGTTCTTCTTCTTCTTCTGTCCTTCAGTTTGACTTCTTCCCTCCTGGAGACGGAAACAGAGAACGAGGGGTTAATTTATGCAGACGAGTCGATCTGAAATCAATCATAATTTAATTTAATTTAATTTAATTTAATTTAATTTAATTTAATTTAATTTAATTTAATTTAATTTAATTTAATTGATGGATGCTAAAGGGCCGTCAGCTCTCACCCGTGGTCTTCTTGGCTTTGGGGCTGCAGGGTTTGGACACCTTGACGCTGGTCTGACAGTCGGCGTTGAACAGCGCCCTCTTCAGGGTTCCTGAGCGGCTCTTGGTGTTTGTGTCGGCGTCGCAGGATCCCCACGGGCCGAACTTATACTTACAGTCACCTGACGGAGGAAACATAATGTATTATATATATATACATTTCTTTATGTTATATTATATGTCAGACAGGTGGACATGTTATACCTGTGGTTTATTAAAGACGAGCTAGAAAACATTCTGCAGCGTTATGAGGATGAACTTTGACCCAAACTGAAGATTGACTCACTCATAAAAGATGAGTCAGCTTTAAATTATTATTTATGAGCACAAAGCAATGACTTTAAATGAGTTCATCCTGAAATAAATAACTAACGTATTGAGTGTTATGTGTTTAAATGTGTCTCTAGAGGAGTTTGTCTTCAATCATTTGTATTTTTGAGGAGCAGAACACGCAGCGATCATTAAAATGTTTTGTTTATATTTAATATTCTTTTAGATTCATGATTTTATTTAGTTTATTTGTTTTCAGTCTCATCTAAAGCTTAAATTACTTTGATTGTATCCCAAACTAATCAATAACTGTTGATGAATTCTTTATGGGTTCAAAGAGTCAACAGCGTTTCTATTCATCATCAGAAGATAAACTTTATGGACTTATTGAACTAAATATCTCCTAAACAAGCTTATTAAAATATTTCCCGTTAGACTTCTTGTCATTATTAATATTAATTATTAATATAATATCTACAGAACATCCTCCTGGTCGTCAGTGTTTTGGATCAGAAGTTTGGTTCAGTTTCAGGTGTTTAAACTTCTGATTTCTGATTTCTGTCTCTATATTTATTGATGAGCTGTTTGCATTGATTGGTTTCTGTCGGTGCTTCTTCTCTGCTCTGTGCAGCACTTGGGTTTTAAATGTTCTTCATCAATACATTTGATTGACTGATTCATTGAAATATGTTTTTGTGATTAACTTATTTTTTAAAACCTTTCAAAATATACTAAACATGATCTCTTTCCTCTCTTTCCTCCTGAAGAAGTATTATTTTAATAGTATTATTTTGAAGTACTATTTTATTTACTGTAGATATTAACAGATATTTAATAGAATATATTATTCCTCCTCCGTCCTGTAGAGGGCAGTGTTCAGTGTTACAGTGACAGCATTCAAGCTGTGACTCTCTTCTCTTATTGCTGTTATTGATTAATTGACTAATTGATTAATGAACTCGTGTTTTCAGCTGTTTTGTCAGCTGACTTTAAACATATTTGATTTTAACTCTTTATTTGTTTCATTTGCTCAAATCAGATAAATGTAGTAAAGAGTACATGATCCAAAAACACTCAAATGAAGTACAAGTACCTCATATTAGTAGAGTTTTACATGATGATTAAAACAGTGTGTGTGTGTGTGTGTGTGTGTGTGTGTGTGTGTGTGTGTGTGTGTGTGTGTGTGTGTGTGTGTGTGTGTGTGTGTGTGTGTGTGTGTGTGTGTGTATATGTGTGTGTGTATGTGTGTGTGTGTGTGTGTGTGTGTGTGTGTGTGTGTGTATGTGTGTGTGTGTGTGTGTGTGTGTGTGTGTGTGTGTGTGTGTGTGTGTGTGTGTGTGTGTGTGTGTGTGTATATGTGTGTGTGTGTGTGTGTGTATATGTGTGTGTGTGTGTGTGTGTGTGTGTGTGTGTGTGTGTGTGTGTGTATGTGTGTGTGTGTGTGTATATGTGTGTATGTGTGTGTGTATGTGTGTGTGTGTGTGTGTGTGTGTGTGTGTGTGTGTGTGTGTGTGTGTGTGTGTGTGTGTGTGTGTGTGTGTGTGTGTGTGTGTGTGTGTGTGTGTGTGTGTGTGTGTGTGTGTGTGTGTGTGTGTGTGAGTCTCACTGATGTCCTTCTTCCAGTTACAGGGGATCTTGCAGTGGATCTGGTCCGTGTGGCCCTTACAGGTGGCGTCTCTCAGTCCGTCTCCACAGTCTCCGTGCTCGGGGACACATTTCCCGTAGTGAGTTTCTGAAGAGGAGCACTCTGAGGCCGGACGGGACTTCTCATGTTTAGCTGTTGGAGGAGCAGAGGAGGCTTTAGAACAATAATAATAATAATAAATAATAATATAAATAATGTCATCGTGCCACCTGCTGAGGCCCTGCTGACACCCACTGCTACCACCATTATCATTATTACCAGTCACATTACTATTACTATTACCTGTACCATTAAGCATTTTAGCTTTACTTCCACCCTGAAGCCCTTTTGCTTTCTCGTTCTGCAGGTTTCCATGAATCGTTGTGGTACCTGGACCGTAGTCGTGCCTCCTGCTGTGAGCCGACTGACACCCACTGCTACTTCCATTATTATTATTAGTCACATTACTATCCCTATTTTCATAATTATAATTCTACTATAATAATTGCTGCTGTTATTATAAGTAGTCTTATTATATGAATCATTTATGTCATATACATTGAATGTGTTGTATCTCTGTTATGCTGCTCATTCTGGTCACATGACATCTATTGCATTCTGTCCATCCTGGAGAAGGATCCCTCCTCTGTCGTTCTCCCAGAGGTTTCTTCCTGTTTTTTCTCCCTGTTAAAGGGGTTTTTAGGGGGGAGTTTTTCCTGTGCCGATGTGAGGGAAGGACAGAGGATGTGAGGGTGTAAGGACAGAGGATGTGAGGGTGTAAGGACAGAGGATGTGAGGGTCTAAGGACAGAGGATGTGAGGGTCTAAGGACAGAGGATGTGAGGGTGTAAGGACAGAGGATGTGAGGGTCTAAGGACAGAGGATGTGAGGGTCTAAGGACAGAGGATGTGAGGGTCTAAGGACAGAGGATGTGAGGGTCTAAGGACAGAGGATGTGATTCTGGGCTCTACTAGATGAACTGAATGAACTGTATTAACAGTTCATCACCCAGCACTTCAAACTGTGGCGCAGTGAACGTGTGGTTAACGTGAATTCAAACAAAATCTTGCTTTTGTTCAGGAAAAGATCGTGCTTTGGGTTAAAGATTTGATAAATGTAAAGAGAAAGTGAGACACAGGTTTCACAAGGGACACAAACAGCCGTCTCCTGGGTGAAAGTCATGTGTTCGTTTGTCTGTCCTGTAGAGACTGAAACTGATCTGGAGTCTGACCGGTTGAACCAGACGAGGATGAGTCTTTAGTCTAAAGACAGAAGTGAACTCGGGTTAATCAGTTCATGCTCATCATCACTCAACAGGAAGATCCTCACAGATGAGTTTAACCAGCTGTGCATTCCTGCTGTCATGGAATGCATTCTGGGAAACATAAAGTTCAGACAGAAGCAGACGGACAGGTTGAAGAAATGTCGTTTCATCCAGAATGATAAGTTATGACGCATGACTTCTCTGTTTTTAAGTCTCTGACCTTTGTGGCTTTTGGCTTTCCTGTTGGCCTGGCTGAGCGTCAGCAGCAGCAGCAGCAGCGTCACGGACAACAAACTTCTCATTCTGCACAAACACAAACATGAAGACAAAGAGATGACCATGAAACATGACAAAACAAAACCTGAGAGATGAAAACACACCGCAGACATCAAGGTTATTATATAGATTATTACCCACGGTTTGTTGTTATATGCAATATCAAGGCTTCTCCACCAGCTTTTACTGTCATTATGATGAAAACATTACTATGAAAATATTAGATCTGGCTGATGATAGTTTAACAAACTTTTCATCATACCAAACAAATACACATCATTGAAAAATAACTAGAAAGAGACTTAAAAAACAAAACAGCTGCAAAGAGTGTTATAAGAGATTCAAAAGAACTACAGAAAGATTAAACAAAGATACTACAAAAAGAGACAATAAACTACAAAGAGATTCAAAAGAGATGCAAAACAACTACACAGAGATGCAACTACTTGAAATACAACCACAAATAAAAGTTCAAAGACATGCAAAACAATAAAAATAAACTACAAATAGATGCTTAACAACTACAAAGTGACTTAAAATAGATGTAAAACAACTACACAGAAATGGAAAACTACAAAGAAAGACAAAAAACTACAGAGATGCTTAACAACTACACAAAGATGCAACATTTTAAAATACAACTAGTTCAAAGAGATGCAAAAAAGTACAAAATTACTTAAAAGAGACGCAGAAGAACTACAAAGAGACGCAAAAGAGTTGCCAAACAACAGCAAATAAGACTACAAACAGATGCAAATAAACTACAAAGTGACTCAAAAGAGATGTAAAACAACTACAAATAAAGACAAAAAACTACAATGAGACTACAAAGAGATTCCTACAAGTAGATGGGAAAATCTGCAAAGCAACTACAAAGAGACTTAAAAGGGATGTAAAACTACAAATACATGCAAAACAACTACAAAGTGATGTAAAGCAACTGAAAATGGATACAAAGAGACTACAATGATGCAAAAAACTACAAAACAACCACAAGGAGAAGCAACAGGACGACAAAGGGATCTGAAGTATAAAAGAGTTGAGCCTCTTTCTCTCTGGGGGGGGGGGGGGGTTCTGCTGCACCTCCTTCAACACTTCTATCTGAACAAAAAAGTTGTTTTAAATCTGAATATGAATTTGGCTGAATTTACAAAGAGAGCGTTTCTATTTCTGTATTTTGTTCTGGTCTAGTTTTTTGCGTTGAACCGGATCTGGTCGTGGAACCGTAGCGCGATACGAGCCGCTCGGCCTTCTGGGGCCAGATGGTCCACGTTTAGACCAAATCTGCTCTCTTTACAGCTCAGACCCCCAAACCTCAGAGCGCTTAAGCCCAATAATCTGACTATTGTATCGGAGCAGCATCAGGATTATAGAAGTAGGCTAATGTATTCGGATATTGTTCCTGTTCTCACAGACTCTGTTGTTCTGCACAGTTCTCATTCTTTTCTCTCCTCGTCATTAAAACGTTCTAAACATCCATCAGCTCAGAGGAGAGACGTAGCGCGATGCTCAGGGCTCTACTTTAAAGAAGAGAGAGTCAATTACCCACAAAGCACCTCTTCCCCTCTCTGTTATTGTGCTGAGAAGTGACAGAGACTCTTTCAGGACTCATTTAAAGCAGAGCTCCTCTTTCACATGTCAGCTCCTCTCGCTCCTCCTGAGGCCTTTCATGAGGAGAGAACCGGCTCTCAGCAGGCCTCCAGTCTGTCCTCCATCAATGAAGAGGAGGAGGAGGAGGAGGAGGAGGAGGAGGAAGAGGGGGGGAGGCAGCAGCGTCTGAAAGAGCCCTTTAGATTCCCCCTCAAAAGAATACTGATTCATTGGCCCAGAACAAAGCCTCCTGTAGCCTGGTTTCATTCCTCTAAAGCCCAACACAGATTCCACACCACGCTGACCCCCCCCCCCGCCCTCAATAGAAACTAATTTGCATAAAAAAACAATGAGATCTCAGCATGAAGAAAAGGAGAGGGATGCTCCCTTTGGTTCAGAACGAGGAGCAACATTTAGAGGAAGTTCCTCCTGAATCTGAAGGTTCGCTCTCACATCCGGAGGAAACATGAAACTAAAGTTTAAACATGGGAAGAGTAGAGGAGAGGAGGCGATGAAGAGGAGACGATGAAGAGGAAACGCTGAAGAGGAAACGATGGAGAGGAGACGATGAAGAGGAGACGATGAAGAGGAGACGATGAAGAGGAAATGCTGAAGAGGAAACGATGGAGAGGAGACGATGAAGAGGAAACGCTGAAGAGGAGACGATGAAGAGGAGATGATGAAGAGGAGACGATGAAGAGGAAACGCTGAAGAGGAGACGATGAAGAGGAGACGATGAAGAGGAGACGATGAAGAGGAGACGATGAAGAGGAGACGATGAGAGAAGACGATGAGAGGAGACAATGAAGAGGAAACGCTGAAGAGGAGACGATGAAGAGGAGACGATGAAGAGGAAACGCTGAAGAGGAGACGATGAAGAGGAGACGATGAAGAGGAAACGCTGAAGAGGAGACGATGAAGAGGAGACGATGAAGAGGAGACGATGAGAGGAGACGATGAGAGAAGACGATGAGAGGAGACGATGAAGAGGAAACGCTGAAGAGGAAACGCTGAAGAGGAGACGATGAAGAGGAGACGATGAAGAGGAGACGATGAGAGAAGACGATGAGAGGAGACGATGAAGAGGAGACGATGAGAGGAGACGATGAAGAGGAAACGATGAAGAGGAGACGATGAGAGGAGACGATGAAGAGGAGACGATGAAGAGGAAACGCTGAAGAAGAAACGCTGAAGAGGAAACGATGAAGAGGAGACGATGAAGAGGAGACGATGAAGAGGAGACGATGAAGAGGAAACGATGAAGAGGAGACGATGAGAGGAGACGATGAAGAGGAGACGATGAGAGGAGACGATGAAGAGGAAACGCTGAAGAGGAAATGCTGAAGAGGAGACGATGAAGAGGAAACGATAAAGAGGAGACGATGAAGATATCTAAAGCACGAAATAACTTCAGGTTAACTCCTCCAGCTGACTTTAACACAACAACAACATGAAGCTGTTGTAAACTGAGCCAGAGGAAAAACATCTGCTCATCTCTGTTACAGCATATTCCGTTTTGGACCAAATGAAAAACCACAGAACTGATTAAAAACATATATATATATATATATATATATATATATATATATATATATATATATATATAAACATATATATATACTATCTTTATATATATATTAAGATATTATTTATAACAAACTCTTTGTTGTTTGTTTTATATTAAGAGACAAACGGTAAAAATATCTATACAAACAGTAAAATCACACAAAACCAGAAACAGAAGAAGTTATAGAAATATAAGAAAACAGAAGGTCCAACAACATATTTAGGAAATTAACTGAACATAAGAAGAAAATAAAACTCTGATACAGTACAATAAACTTTAACCACGTTTTAACATATAATATCCTTATATTAATTAATTAAGTTTAGCATTATGAATTCAACAAATCCAGCCTTTAAAACACACATCATCAAAATCAGGATTTTAAACATAAATAATAGAAGTTAGCTTAAAGATTTTTTCAAAAGCAACTTACAATTATTTTAATAATCACTGATTATTCTGTTAGTTTGTTTTGTGCCACAGTTTCGAGGTTAAATATATTCTATAATTTAATAGAAATCATCACATTTAAGAAAGAAGCATTTTAGATTGAAAAAGTGACTCAAATTATTTAATTATCGTTTAAACAGCAGCAGAACAATAAATCAGTTAATCAGCTTTAATCTTTACAGAGACTATAAATATATATAAATGTTAATATGTTATTAATATGTTAAATGTTAGTAAAAAGTGTTAAAATATCAAAACTCACTTGCTGAGCTCAGAGGAGCAGCCGGTCGACTGAAGAGAGGAAAGAGTCTGAGGCTGCTGCTGCTCTACACACACACACACACACACACACACACACACACACACACACACACACACACACACACACACACACACACACACACACACACACACACACACACACACACACACACACACACACACACACACACACACACACACACACACACACACACACACACACACACACACACACACACACACACACACACACACACACACACACACACACACACACACACACACACACACACACACACACACACACACACACACACACACACACACACACACACACACACACACACACACTCACACACACACACACACACACACACACACACACACACACACACACACACACACACACACACACACACACACACACACACACACACACACACACACACACACACACACACTCACACACACACACACACACACACACACACACACACACACACACACACACACTCACACACACACACACACACACACACACACACACACACACACACACACACACACACACACACACACTTCACTCTATGTTAATGAGCTGGGCTTGTTTGGTTCTTCAGTGTTTGGATTAAAGCCTGTGATGTCAGCATGAGGCGTGTGTGTGTGTAATGTGTGTGCGTGTTTTTGGTGTGTGTGTGTGTGTGTGTGTGTGTGTGTGTTTGAGAGGGTGTGTGTGTGTGTGTGTGTGTGTGTGTGTGTGTGTGTGTGTGTTTGAGTGTGTGTTTGAGAGTGTGTGTGTGTGTGTGTGTGTTTGTGTGTGTGTGTGTGTGTGTGTTTGAGAGGGTGTGTGTGTGTGTGTGTGTGTGTGTGTGTGTGTGTGTGTGTGCGTGTTTGAGTGTGTGTGTGTGTGTGTGTGTGTGTGTGTGTGTGTGTGTGTGTGTGTGTGTGTGAATCACAGGTGTGTGTCGGTGACTCCTGGTTTAACTGGTTCAGAGTTCATCACTGACTCTCTGCTGAACTTGTTTATCTCAGGTCCCGTTCTGTTTCTGTTTCATATTTCATATTTAAATCAGACTTTGTTTCTTTGGTAGAAAGAAGCTCAGATCAAACACTTTTATTTTGAAGGGATGAGTTTCTGTGAATCTAAATTTCCATCAAAGCTGAGATCAAATTTAATGAATTATTAAAACAGAAATCTGAAGATTAATAAAACTGAAACTGATAAAATGAGTTTAGTCTTATTTAACAAATATTAACTATTATATTTATATTACTCTGTGTTAAACCTCAAACTCCTCATTAAAGGAGGTCAATGGGTTCAAGCCTGCAGAGGAGGAGGGAGGAGGACATTCAGGTCCTCCCTTCCTGCAGGTCCTTATTGAGGTCTTCTTTCAGATCCTTCAAGTCCTCTTTCAGGTCCTCCTTTATGGTCTCCTTCAAGTCCTCCTACAGGTCCTCCCTCAGCCCTCAGGTCCTCCTTCAGGTCCTTCAGGTCCTCTGTTCCCTCTTCATTGTTTTTTTTCTTGCAGTGTTTAAATAAAATATGTTTAAAGATTTTTGAAAATGTGATATTTGTCTTTTTTCTTGTGAATCAGTTTGATGTGATGATGTTGATGTAAATGAATAATTGATTGATCTGCTGATTTTGATATATTTTGATTGATTGGCTCTAAATGGAGTTTCTTGTGTGAATAAATTCATTTCCCGCTCATAAACAGTTCCTGACATGCTTTTATTGCAGGTCACTCAGAAATGATAAAACCAAACAAACAGTTATTACTCAGATATCATACAGCATAAAGTCGTTCTGACTCTTAATCTCATTTATTACTAACACAGGCTGCTTTGGCAGAAACACTGACGCGTCTATCTCAGCTATGAACACAAACAACCAAAGCTTCCTGCTGGCAGACGTCCAGCTCTACAGTTATGTAACAGACAAAAGTATTACAAAAAAACAACAAATCTCATATGTTGACTGAAATAGCTAAAAGTGGGTTTGAAGCAGTCGCTGACGCTCCTCACTGAGTTTGATCACAAAGCAAAACATTTTTTTTAATCTCTACATATAAATCATAAATAGCTAAATTCATCAGTGTCTAAGTTAAATATCCAACGAGTGAACAAACACTTATTTCTGTCGAGTAAACAAATACATCCAGAAGGTCACTAGAAGACACGTTCTATCAGAAACGACTTCATCACGTTCAGCTGCAGACTCATGAATACAGTCAGTGTTTCTCTCTAACAGAACATTCTGTACGGTTAACACAGAGGTCGGAGCGTCGTCTGCATAAAGACACATTCAGAACGCCGTCTGCAGCAGATCTCAGGTCTGTGAGGCTCCAGAGTTTAAATCCACTTTAGTGTCCGGAGGCTTTTAGTTTGGACTCCAGCTGAGGATGTTTTCAAGTCATCTACAAACCCGACTTTATCCACAACAAAACATCATTTCTGCTCACTTAAAAGGGGACAAATGAATAATAATATGAATAATAATAATCATGTTTATGTGTCTCCGGTCCTCTCACAGCTCATATGTGTCTGTGGAGTTAAAAACACACTTTTCTCCTTTTGAATCTAAAGAGGCTTAAATAACAGAGAGACAGACGGGTGTTCAGACAGACAGGGTGGACCTCAGACCGCCGTCTCCTGGTCCTCCCTCTGGATCATCTGGTAATGTTGGCGGCCCTCCAGATATTCACACAGCTCCTGGTCCTCGGCCTTCTCAGCGCGATGTTTGGGAGTTTCACCCTGAAACACACAAACATTCACTTTAAATGGGGACTTTAGACATTCTGATACTTCAGTCATCTGAATAAATATGTATCTGACATTCTAGAATAATGAGATGGATGGAAAGAGAGTGTGAGAAATGAAGGAGATCCTCTCTAACCCGGCAGTGAATCTGGGCTTCACACCAACGTTTACACACTGAGTAACACATGAGCTCTTTTCATTTACTGGAGAGAAGAAGAAGAAGAGAAAACTCAGATTATGGGCTGCTTCCTGTTACCACTACCTTCACCATGGCAACGGTGAGCAGCGGCCTTTGTGTGTGTCGGAGCGAGGCCGGGGATCCTGCGGCGCTTCGTTTCTCAATGACACACAACATTAATCACTTTAGAGAAGTGGGTCAAATTCTGACAGAGACCCTTTAAAGTGTTGGTGGGACAGCTGAGGCTGAGAACGGCTCACGGAGCGCCTCAGGAAGCTGGTCACTGCAGCAGGAAGCTGGTCACTGCAGCAGGAAGCTGGTCACTGCAGCAGGAAGCTGGTCACTGCAGCAGGAAGCTGGTCACTGCAGCAGGAAGCTGGAAGCTGGTTACTACAGCAGGAAGCTGAATACTGAAGCAGGAAGCTGAATACTGAAGCAGGAAGCTGAATACTGAAGCAGGAAGCTGGCTACTGAAGCAGGAAGTTGGTCACTGCAGCAGGATCTGGATACGGGGTTCATCCCAAGTCTCTTAAATTGCCTCCTCGATTCCCTCACTTGCGTCGTTTCCTTGCGTCCTTGTCCCGCCCACCAGGGATGCATGGAGAGACGCAAGGAAACCAGGCGAGGAGAGAGGAGACGAGGAAATGTGTTTAAAGAGACATGAGACGTCCTTTCCTCTGAAGCGTCACGTGAAGCCACGTCTGTTCCTGATGACGACACCACTGATCACATGATCACTGTACTAATATTAATAATGACACAGTAATCATCACTGTAGTAATATTAATAATGACACAGTAATCATCACTGTACTAATATTAATAATGACACAGTAATCATCACTGTACTAATATTAATAATGACACACAGTAATCATCACTGTACTAATATTAATAATGACACACAGTAATCATCACTGTACTAATATTAATAATGACACAGTAATCATCACTGTACTAATATTAATAATGACACAGTAATCATCACTGTACTAATATTAATAATGACACAGTAATCAGCCTGTTACTGTTTAACAAACTGCACTGTGTATTTATACTGTGTTCTGTGTATTTATACTGTGTTCTGTGTATTTATACTGTGTTCTGTGTATTTATACTATGTTCTGTGTATTTGTTCTGTGTATTTATACTGTGTTCTGTGTATTTATACTATGTTCTGTGTATTTATACTGTGTTCTGTGTATTTATACTGTGTTCTGTGTATTTATACTATGTTCTGTGTATTTGTTCTGTGTATTTATACTGTGTTCTGTGTATTTATACTATGTTCTGTGTATTTGTTCTGTGTATTTATACTGTGTTCTGTGTATTTATACTGTGTTCTGTGTATTTATACTGTGTTCTGTGTATTTATACTATGTTCTGTGTATTTGTTCTGTGTATTTATACTGTGTTCTGTGTATTTATACTGTGTTCTGTGTATTTATACTGTGTTCTGTGTATTTATACTATGTTCTGTGTATTTGTTCTGTGTATTTATACTGTGTTCTGTGTATTTATACTATGTTCTGTGTATTTATACTGTGTTCTGTGTGCAGAACGACTTCCGGTTCAAGTGAGGATCGAGGAGCGAGGAGACGACAAATAAGAGACTTGGGATGAACCCACATAAGCAGGAAGCTGGCTACTACAGGAAGCTGGTTACTACAGCAGGAAGCTGGTTACTACAGCAGGAAGCTGGTTACTACAGCAGGAAGCTGGTTACTACAGGAAGCTGGTTACTACAGCAGGAAGCTGGTTACTACAGCAGGAAGCTGGTTACTACAGCAGGAAGCTGGTTACTACAGCAGGAAGCTGGTTACTACAGCAGGAAGCTGGTTACTACAGCAGGAAGCTGGTTACTACAGCAGGAAGCTGGTTACTACAGGAAGCTGGTTACTACAGCAGGAAGCTGGCTACTACAGCAGGAAGCTGGCTACTACAGCAGGAAGCTGGTTACTACAGCAGGAAGCTGGTTACTACAGGAAGCTGGTTACTACAGGAAGCTGGTTACTACAGCAGGAAGCTGGTTACTACAGCAGGAAGCTGGCTACTACAGGAAGCTGGCTACTACAGCAGGAAGCTGGCTACTACAGCAGGAAGCTGGTTACTACAGGAAGCTGGCTACTACAGGAAGCTGGCTACTACAGCAGGAAGCTGGTTACTACAGCAGGAAGCTGGCTACTACAGCAGGAAGCTGGCTACTACAGCAGGAAGCTGGCTACTACAGCAGGAAGCTGATTTCTGCAGCAGGAAGCTGGTCACTGAGTAGCAGTGTCACAATAATGTTCCACTGATGACAGATATCTACTATTATCAATAATAAGTTATTATGTCACAAGCAAAGAGTGAAGGATGCTCTATAATTTTACGAAGAGTTACAAAAAATGAGTTCTTCATCCATAAAACTATCAATCATAGTACAGTGCAGTAAAGAAACGCAGTTTAGTGCAGTAAAGAAGATCGAGATAAACATCAGGAGGCGATAATTCTACATTTGATGCATTTAAAGAGGACAAAACAAGATGACGTTTTTAAAGACTGTCAAACCCCAAATGGTGAGAAACAAAATGTAGAAATAAAGATGCTCTTTTATTTTATTTATGTACTCTATCTAGAGCTGCTTTCAGGTTTCATGAAGTTAACGTTAACTGGAACAGTTTAATACATTAACTTCCTGACTCCTCTGAGGGATTCAGGCTTTGTGTTCCAGACGTTTGTTCGTTCAGGGGGAGGAGTTATCCCCTCGCACCTGGCAGGAGGAGCGTGTTTCTCACTGTGTGAACATGTGAGTGTGTTACAGGTGAGTGATGGTTTACCTGCAGGTCTGTCTTCATGAGCGACGCCCCGGCCTCCACCAGGTAGTGACACATGCTCCTCTGACAGGAGGAGGCGGCTTTATGGAGCGCCGTCTCCCCTCTGGAGAACACAACATGAATATTAATAACACAAAAACACAATAAAGTATTAAACTAGTGTATAAACAGGTCATTTAAAAAGGAACTTGACTCACGTCTCCTTCTCTGTTATGTCCAGGTGAGACGTGGGCACTAAGTAACGAAACAAATCAAAAGACATTTAGAAACATCCATAAACTGTACGAGCCATTATCTTATGAATATAATATGAACAATTAGTAAAATGCTGTAATAAATGGACTACACAGTTTTAATCTAGATAAAAACTGTTCCTTTACAGGTGTTCTAAAGGAAAAATGCTAAATATTAATGAGTTTTAATGTAAATAAATGATCATTCATTCTGAGTTAAACTAAATGAGTTGTTTTGGAAATTGATTAGAAGTAGAATATCAATAGATGGAGTTAATACTTAAAGGGTGTCTGAAGTACGGACATAATTTATACAAAAGAATAAACTGTCTCCACTCTGAACAAAGAAAGGCCAGTTGGATTTTAAGAAACTGCTCCTTCTCGCCTATTTGACGTTCTTTTAGTTACTTTGTGGAGTTGTGGGGAAACATATGTACAACTAAAATAAACTACTAGAACAAAGAACTATAAAATGATTCAAGTGAACAAACCAACAGACTGTTCATAAAGTCGAAGGTAATAAAAGGGCAGGAATTCAAAACTTAGTTATATTTATAGTTAAAAACTTTAAAATGATCGTCTGAAGATGTTTAAAGGTTGTTTGACTTCATATTTTATCAGTGTGTGTGTGTGTGTGTGTGTGTGTGTTTTGATGAAGGTGTGTGTGTCTTATAGAAGTGTTTTCAGACCTTGTCACATGTTTTGAGAACAGAACCGGTCATATGACATTCTTCTCTCTGCTCCATCAGGGTGGAGGTTATGAGAATGTTGTGTAACTGTGTGTGTGTGTGTGTGTGTGTGTGTGTGTGTGTGTGTGTGTGTGTGTGTGTGTGTGTGAAGAAGTGAAATGTTCTGCAGCTCCAACAATCCGTCCTAATCAATCACTCTTAAAGTGATTAACGGAGTCGTCTGCTGAACAGAGAGCCTTCAGATAAAATGTAACTTTAACAAAAACACTTTGGAGAAACTGAAGCTGGATTCATTTCTCCAAATTCAAAATACAATCAGGTGGATGTAGAAAGAGAACAGCTGGTCAAATCTACTAACAAACCACCATCTTTACATGTTAAACACACCGGAGCAGAGAGGAAGTCAGTGATGGTTTTATCTGTTTTACTCCTTTAACTTAATACTCTGTTAACAGTCTTTGTTTTAAGCTTTGACAATCAGCTTACTATTATTACAAATCAGTCTTTATTTAATACTTTTAATAACAGTTTTTAAAAAAAAACCTTTTGATGCTTAAAGTGTTATAATTAGACTCATAATTAACAACAGAAAAAGACCCTTAAATGTCAAAGTGAACAGTTCTTTTCTGTTGAACACAGATAAATAAATGTGACTCAATGTTGTGAAAAAATAAAACAGAAATAAATCCATGGGGGTGAAAACTTGAATCACAAGAACACAAATCAATGAATAAACCCTGACAGACGGAGACACTGTGAGCTGCTGGCGCCCCCCAGTGGTGAACACTGCTCATGACCTCACTGGGACCTTCTCTACAGTGAAAACTTAAACCATGAGAATCCTCTCAAACAAAAATCAAATAGAAAATCAGAAACAATCAAACACGAGAACAACAAACATTTACTTCATGTATTATCTAAAAATGTTCTGTGTGTTGATTTTATAAAACATTAATATTTAAACAGGTTTATTAAAGTCACAACGACTTGTTTTAATACATTTAAGTTTTCTGGACTAAATAAGAGACAGAATGACGAAAGTTAAATATCCTCTAAACTCATCGTCAACGTTTGGAACCAAACTATAGTTTTAATTACTGACTTTTATCTAAATACAGTGTGTGTACAGTGTGTGTGTACAGTGTGTGTGTGTCAGTGTGTGTGTGTACAGTGTGTGTGTGTGTGTGTACAGTGTGTGTGTACAGTGTGTGTGTGCAGTGTGTGTGTACAGTGTGTGTGTACAGTGTGTGTGCAGTGTGTGTACTGTGTGTACAGTGTGTGTGTGCAGTGTGTACAGTGTGTGTACAGTGTGTGTGTACAGTGTGTGTACAGTGTGTGTACTGTGTGTACAGTGTGTGTGTGTGTGTGTACAGTGTGTGTGTACAGTGTGTGTGTACTGTGTGTACAGTGTGTGTACAGTGTGTGTACAGTGTGTGTACTGTGTGTACAGTGTGTGTGTACAGTGTGTGTGTGTGTGTGTTACTGTGTTCCCGTCCTCTCACCGTGGTCGATGAGGTACTTGAGGATCTCTTTGTTTCCGGCCTCCACAGCGTGATGCAGCAGAGTGCAGCCGGCCTCGTCCTGCAGCAGGATGTCTGCCCCCTGCTGGTGGAGCTCCGTCAGCTGCACCAGCACCACAACAACGACGACAATGATGACAAGAACATTGAGTTTTTTAGAGACAACTGTTGCTCCTCTCCATGAACGTCTGGACTTTGAAGGGTTAACAGACTCACTCTGTTCAGGTCTTCAGTCTTGATGCAGTCGATCAACTCAGCATCTAGAAAACAGATCAGACTTTCAGTGAAGGAGCCGCTGAGCCGGATCAGAACCTCGACCTTCCGACCTCCAGACACGGAGAACAGTTCATGTTGATGTTGGAGACGTTCAGGAGCTCTGTGTTCATTTATGACTCTTCTTCTCCTCATTTAGTTTGGCTGTGTTTTAGGAAATACTTCTATAAAACATGTCGTCATAAACAACCAATGACATCACATCACATCGTTATTGGAAGAGGAACATCTGGAGAACGTTTACCTTGTTGAGGGTCACGTGATGAAGCTCTGGAAGGACTGAGAGAGAGACGGAGAAGGTCAAAGGTCAGACGGGAACATGAAGCAGGAGAGTTGATAACACAGTGATGATGTCATACCACACACACTGATGATGTCGTACCACAGTGATGATGTCATACCAAAGTGATGATGTCATACCTAACGATGGGTCTGAAGTCAGCCAGCGTTGTGTTGGAGCGATGAACATTGACAATCTTTGCTCCTCTTCTTCAGAGGAAAGAGATGGAGACAGGATGAGGAGGTACTACGTATGAGTACTACGTATGAGTACTACATATGAGTACTACGTATGAGTACTACATATGAGTACTACGTATGAGTACTGTGTGTGTACTGTATGAAGTACCATGAAGTATTTCAAAGCTGACAGACAGAGCTCAACAAAAAGATTCACAAATACAAGTATGTATATATAGTACATATATATACACTATATATATATATATATATATATATATATATATATGTACTATATAAATGTATGTGTGTGTGTGTATATATATATATATATATATATACACACACACGCACACACACACACACACACATTTATATAAGTACACATGATGATGAGACAAACTTTTATGTAAAATAATGAAATAATTTATCATCACAGTGAAGTAAAAATCTCAAAGTGGTGGAAAGTAACTAAATACATTTACTCAAGTACTATACTTAATAACAAATTCAGTACTTTTACTTGTGATACTCTAAGTACATGTACACAGTTTGTGTCGGCTGAACACCAAACAATCAAAATGCATAAAAGCATAACTTCTTTTTACCAGCAAGAGAACTTTATTTATTTTTATTAATATTTATTAATGTGAATATGTATTAATATATATTTTAAATATGTTGATTATTGCTGATTATTTAACACAACCAGAAACAGCTGAGACCCAATCATTTACCTGAATAATTGATTTTAAATACCTGATTTATTAATTACTGATTGATTTATCTGCTGCTGTTCTGGACCCTTTGGTTCAGGTCTGGTTCAGGTCTGGTTCAGGTCTGGTTCAGGTTCAGGTCTGGTTCAGGTCTAGTTTTACTTGTATTATATCTTATTTATTTGTGTTTTTTGTTCTTTGCAGCGGTTAGTTTAATGTGAGAGGTTCTACCTGCAGAGAACGTTCTTAGAGGAACTCTGAGACAAAACATCAACCACAGAACTGTCACTGGAGATCCTCTTCCTCTGGAGGTCTCTCACTCTGAGACAAGAGGACAGACAGGCAGACATGGAGACAGACAGCAGAGAGAGAGACAGGCAGAGAGACAGAGAGACAGACGGGTCCAGTGTTACTGTCTCCTCTCCGTTGACATTCATATAAACTATAATAACTAAAAATACATATAAATGTCTTTATATGAATAAAGTGTCTCTCTGGATGTGTCTCACCTCGGGGGGAGGAGGAGGGGGGGACCTCGGTGAGCCGGGGAAGGAGAACTGTCTCTGCTGGTCCCGGTGCGGGTCCCGGTGCTCCTCAGAGTCCACCAGGTCTGGGACGCCGGGGGAGGTGCCCACCGTCTCCTTGACGACCAGTTCCGGGTCCAGGATGTAGAGCTCCTCCTGAGAGATCTCCGTCACGTAGTTCAGGTGCTCCTGGAAAAAAAACCGACAACGTAGCGTTCATAAAACGAGTCCACAAAGATAAAGGAGGTTTGATCCGGTCTGATCAGACCCCGACCCACCTGAGCCCGGTCGATCCTGTAGAAGCGGTCTGCAGTGGTACCTGAAAGAAAAAGACCAGGAGTCAGGTTTTCTATGGGGGACGGACTCTGAGGAGCTGTGGGAGGGCGGGGGGACGGGGAGACTTACAGTCCAGGAAACACCACCTCATGGACAACTTGTGAGGAGACGGAGCGTCCTCCTTCATCAGGTCCTCGTCCTGAGGAGGAGAGAGACGAATAATTAATGAAGAATAAATCTGAAATAATGATGTGAGGAGATCACATGACTGACATGACATGATTGAATTTATTATTTTAATAATAATACCTGGTCCTCACTGATACCTGTCTCTGATGGACCTGGTCCACCCTGATACCTGTCTCTGATGGACCTGGTCCTCACTGATACCTGTCTCTGATGGACCTGGTCCTCACTGATACCTGTCTCTGATGGACCTGGTCCTCACTGATACCTGTCTCTGATGGACCTGGTCCACCCTGATACCTGTCTCTGATGGACCTGGTCCTCACTGATACCTGTCTCTGATGGACCTGGTCCTCACTGATACCTGTCTCTGATGGACCTGGTCCACCCTGATACCTGTCTCTGATGGACCTGGTCCTCACTGATACCTGTCTCTGATGGACCTGGTCCTCACTGATACCTGTCTCTGATGGACCTGGTCCTCACTGATACCTGTCTCTGATGGACCTGGGACCTGTCTCTGATGGACCTGGTCCTCACTGATACCTGTCTCTGATGGACCTGGTCCTCACTGATACCTGTCTCTGATGGACCTGGTCCTCACTGATACCTGTCTCCAGGTACCGTCTCATGGAGACGCTCTCGATGGAGCAGGCGGTCCCTCACTGATACCGATCTGTATTAAGGTCTCCAGGTCGCTGTCGCCGGGGACGGTGATGACTCCTAGAGGAGTCGCTGCAGAGAGGAGGACACGTCAAGGTCACAGTAACTCTGGCCCTTTAAAGTCTGGCCTCATACGACTATAAGATAACTGAATGATCATTAATAATCAATCGGCTGATTCCTCTTCATTGATCGTCACAGTTAACCCCTCACTGACTCACAGGCCTCCTTCAGCTGGTCCTTGTCGTAGTGCAGAGCCTCGTAGGCCGCCATGCTGATCCGGTTCACCCTGATCTGGAGCTTCTCAGGAACCGGCTGCTGACTGCAAAGGAGTATTTTCAGAGTGTGTATTAGCACGTTTACTGCAGTAAAGGGTGTGTATTAGTACGTTTCCTGCAGTAAAGGGTGTGTATTAGCACGTTTCCTGCAGTAAAGGGTGTGTATTAGTACGTTTCCTGCACGTTTACTCCTGCAGTAAAGGGTGTGTATTAGCACGTTTCCTGCAGTAAAGGGTGTGTATTAGTACGTTTCCTGCAGTAAAGGGTGTGTATTAGCACGTTTCCTGCAGTAAAGGGTGTGTATTAGTACGTTTCCTGCAGTAAAGGGTGTGTACGTTTTGCAGTAAAGGGTGTACGTTTCCTGCAGTAAAGGGTGTGTATTAGTATGTTTCCTGCAGTAAAGGGTCAGAATGTGTGATGGATGGGTGTTTACTCGTTGAGGTGGGGCATGGATATCCTCCTCTTGGTCTTCTGCACCATGTTGGCCTGGCTCCTCAGGTTGATGTGGATGATGGATGGAGCCAGTTTACAGGGTTCTCCGTCCACCTGCATGGGGATGGACTTGAAGGTGGTCAGGGTCACTTCTTTACACTGATGGAGACGCTCGCCGTGACCGCCCACCTGCAGCGTGGCCTGGACACAAACAACGAATACCAAAGGTCACCAACACAAACAACCAAAGGTCACCAACACAAACAACAAACAAACAACCTCAGGTCAACAACATAAAATACCACAACACAACAAAAGGTCACCAACAGGTGGAGCTGTTGCTTCTTGAGTCATGACTCATGTAAGACATGGTTTGGTGTCTTTAGTATAATTTATGCCACCGAAAACATGTGGTCTGACGTGGTCTGACGTGGTCAGATGTGGTCTGGTGTGGTCTGACGTGGTCTGGTGTGGTCTGACGTGGTCTGACGTGGTCTGGTGTGGTCTGACGTGGTCTGACGTGGTCTGACGTGGTCTGGCGTGGTCTGACGTGGTCTGACGTGGTCTGGAGTACAGCTGGAGCTCACCAGAGACGTCATGGTGAAGCCGATGACTTCGATGCAGCCGTCGTCGTGGCGCTGCGGTTCAAAGTCCTGGTGTTCTCCGGGGTGACCCCACGGCACGGTGCCGGCACAGTACCTGCAGCATAGAGACCAGTTAGAGATCTCCATACTGGTCTACACTGGAACCAGTACGACTCTGTGTGTTAGTGATCCTCATACTGGTATTTGAGGTTATTGTTCATGTTTCTATATTTAGTGACCTGGGGATGTTGAGGAAGAGCAGACATTGTAACTTCATGTCCTGGACTTTGGCCGTCAGGTCGGTACCATCACACTGAGGAGGGAGACACACTGAGTACAAGTACACAGACTGTACACACAGTACACACAGTACTCACACAGTACACACAGTACACACAGTACTCACACAGTACACACAGTACTCACACAGTACACACAGTACACACAGTACACACACAGTCAGTGTGTTCTGCAGCAGGTCGATATTATATTTTATTATATACACAATCTCAGGTAAATATTGGGGAATAAAACATATAATAAAACATATAATAATAAAACATAATAATACGGAACAGCAACCTGTTTTATTTCTTCAAAAAGAAAAATATTTATATAAAAAGTTTAAAATACATTTATTCTTTGAAAGGGTCTGAATGCAGGACTTTTACTCATAGTGTAGTATTTTCTCAGAGTGTATTAGTACTTTTACTGAAATAATGCCCCATGGGACTTCTATATTGAGAGATTAAATTCAAACATTGTTGGTTTTGGTCTTAAAATGGGATTTGATGATGATAATAATAAAAAATATGGAAAAATGTATCATTTAACAATCAGAGTAAACATTGTCTCTGTTTCCGTTGACACGTCGGTCTGGACTCACCACCACTCTGATGTGCTTGGCGAGGTCTTTGGAAGTCCCACTCAGGAAGTCAGAGAAGGCCGTCTGAAAACACACACACACACACACACACATAATGAATAATAATAATAATAATAAAAAATGGACATAACAAACGTGTCAATGTAAACAGACAGCAGGGACCGGAGAGGACACTTACTCCTGCATAGAACATCTTATTCTTGAAGCGGCTGTTAAACTTCTCTGGATTCGCCTCTGAAAGAAGAAACAGAAACATTCAACCTGTTTCTATTTTTATATTAAAACCATCGCTGACATTAAACACAGAATAATAATCCACTTTATCTGGATGAAACAAACTCAGCCTGCTTACATTTCCATCCATCATTGGGTTTCTCAGTTTCATCATATGAGTTTTTAATTTAATCATAGAGGTTTTTATTGATTCCTGTCGGGTAATAAGGTGACTGAGCAGCAGAGAATAGGAAGTGGATAGGAATAGAACAAACACAGGAGGAGCAGTAAAGATAAGAGGAGCAGAGCGAGGATGATGAAGGACGCGTTAACTCCAGTCTTTGTTTGGACATTTAAAGGTCAGCGGATATTTAGTAGAGCTGCAACGGATCAGAGAACTCACGGTTCGGATCAGTACAGGAGAAAAAAGAGATGAAAATATAACTTTTATTGATCCATGATCAGGTTGATACTAATTACTGATCATTGATAATCCATATTGTCGGATACAGATCCCTTTGTTGTTTGATTATAGCAGCTGGTCTACAAAGATCCAGACTTTATTTTTTTTGTCAACGTCCAAGAAATCTATTTAACGCTCTAAAGTTAGTAAACAATCAAATATTGTAAATGTTGTACTTTTACTTTGTTATAGTAATTTATAGTGTTTATAACAATTCAAATGATTAGCATCCCCTGCTTTATGGTCTGTTTGACTCTAAATGGAGCATCATTTACTAAATGAACATCATGCTGTATTGAAGAAGACTTGAAACTAGAGATTGAGACCATAAACTCATGTTTACAATGTTTACTGAGGGAATAAATCAAGAGAGAAGTAGAGTCATTTTCTCATAGACTTCTATACAACCAGAGGAGTCGCCCCCTGGTGGACACTAGAGAGAATGCAGCTTTAAGACAGGAAGAGGGGATTTCACTCTGAAGAACAGGAGGTTTGCCGTCTGTCCCCTACAGAAGTCCAGACTAAACCCTGAATGTTCTGAAATCCTAGACAAAGGTGAGTTATGCCCATTTTAATGTTTATTCTTCTTATCTGACAAATGGTGTTGATGTTTGTGTAATTACTTGAACCTGGCCTCCTGTCATTTCACAGAGTTTGCCCCTAAAGTTGCGTTTTCCTTCTCCAGTGAGTGGACTGACCTCTGGATTCATGGAAGCCCAGTGTGACGTGAGCATCGAAGCCCAGACTGAAGTAGTTGTTGAAGACGTCAATAGGAAGCTGAGAAACAGCAGAGATCGCTGATCATTAAAGATGTCAGACTGAATGTGATCTCCAGTGTGAGTGACTGACTCTCTGCTGACCTTGTCGGTCTGATGTTCGTCCCTGTCCTCCGGCCGGGCCTCGGGGTTCGCCTCCACGTTCAGGTTCCATCGGTCCAGCTGGACGATGTTTCCGTCCTCCACGTGTGAGAGGATCTTTGTTATCGGTTCGTCGGTGTAACCCTGAGAGAGGAGAGAGTTTAAACCCGTCCTGTCAGCTTATATGTGGAGTTATCAGCAACAACAACATCTCTCAAATACTTTGTGATGTTCTGAAATGCTGCTGTGATTTATCTTTCTTTTTTATGCTGATAATACTCAACAAATTAAAGTTTGGAATGCAGAACTTGTAAGGGACTATTTTTAGACTCTATTAGAACTTGTTTTACTAAGTAAAAGATCTGTAACCCCAGTAGAGCTCCAGTTAAACCCCAGTTAATCCCCAGTAGAGCTCCAGTTAAACCCCAGTAGAGACCCAGTTAAACCCCAGTAGAGACCCAGTTAAACCCCAGTAGAGCCCCAGTTAAACCCCAGTAGAGACCCAGTTAAACCCCAGTAGAGACCCAGTTAAACCCCAGTAGAGCCCCAGTAGAACTCACCCCTCCCCAGTTGAGAGTCCTGGCCAGGTCGTTGCCGGTCCCCAGAGGAAGGATCCCCACAGGAGGCTGGGGGTGGAGCTTCAGCTCATCCAACACTGACAAGATCCAGCCCACCTGAACACACACACGCACACATCAAGTATTATCTAAATGTGAGCTCGGGCATTAGTTTTCTTCCATTGCGTGAAAATGATTTTGTTGATTTAGTTTGTAGTAGTATTCTGCTAGTATTAGTAGTAGTATTAGTAGTACTGCTTTAAGTGTTGCAGTATAACTCACCGTCCCGTCCCCCCCACACGCCAGGATCCTCAGGTTGGGCACTTTGGCGTACAGCTCCAACCTGAAACACAAAGTAAAGCCTGAACATCACGTCTCCTCTACAAACGGAAAGAAAGGAAATGGAATGCACCCCAGAGACGGTCTGGTCTTACCCCTCTCTGGGTCCTCCCTTCGTCAGGTCAAACACCTGCCGAGGGTTCAGGTACCACATGAAGGACTGGATGATCTTGGCTCCCTGAAAGTAAAAATATAAATATTAAAATAAAGACTTTTTTAACGACATTTGAGCAGAGAAGAGTAAAACCCAGTAAAGCTGAAACAGTTAGTCCATTACTCTGTTTATCAATTAACAAACAATTAACAGTGGACCATTTTGGTAATCAATTCATCGTTAAAAAGAAATGTTGAACATTCTGTGGTTCCAATTTTAAATATGCAGATTTGAGCCTTTCGTCTTTCATCATTAATTAAAATGTATTTTACTGGTCGGACAAAACAGAAGATTCGATGAAGGAAATTTACAGACTCAACACTACTAGTTATCATTTTAGAAACGATACTTGAGGGTTCTTTCACAAAAACGAAATAAATATGATCATCTATTTTCCTGATATTATAAAATAAAAATGCTCATTAAATTGCTGCATGATGCATAGTGTAAAGATGCTTGAAGAAATGTGGAAAGATTGTCACAGGATACTTTATGTACATGAGGTAGGTGGAATATTTATATATATATATATATATTATTTAGTATATAAAGGTCCTGGATTATTGCACACAGATTCAGTCTAACTGAAGTAAAAAAAGGTTGCTCTCTATGCCGATGAATTGGTGATTTATAATATCACTGTATTCTTGTAAAATAGCTGAGGGCTGTGTGGGGGGGGAGGGTAAGAGATCTGTCTGCATCTGTTTATTTGTATCTTATGTTATGATATCTAGTGATGTTTTTGTGTTTGTATTTATGCCTAAACTGAGATGCTACATCTGTCCCGAGGAAATGAGGCCTCTGTGAAGCAGGAAACGTGACTCCACCTGGTTTCCTCCACTCTTCGGGTTCACAAACACCAGCAGAGGCTTCATGAGCTGAGACGGGAGATGCTTCACCAGGAAGGGCTTCCAGCGGCCATCTTGGATCTGACGGACAACGCAGAGTAGAAACACCCGAGAGACGAACACATTTACAACCTCATCACATAACATCATCCCAACTCATTAACCTTAATACAACAGATATTCTTTTTATACCACAACATCTCAAAGGACTCAGAGTCATTTTTAAAAGTTCAGGTTATTAAACTCCGACTCAAAGGACGCATGATTCAAAGCAGTGAAGACTGCTGTACCAGTTAGCTAGAAGCTAATTAACATCTGTCGTCCCTCTCAACCCTGAGCATGCTTAGCTTTATAATTGTAAAATGTTGGTTTTCGTGACTTCCTCACCTCTGATCCCTTCTTGCTCGACTTGTTGCATTTCAACGACGTCCTTTTCTTCTTTTTACTCGACTTTAGAGACGACTGCGCAAAGAAAGACAAACACAACAACATCAGAAGAGATATGACTTAGTGGATCTATGTTTATTTATTGTACAGTGTGAGGACCTGATGGCACACTGACAATGTGGGGACCAACCTCCCTTGTGGGGACCGGAAAAAAAAACTAAAGATACACACAGTTTAAGGTTTATGACCAAACAAAACAAAACAATGAGTGAAAGACTTTTGTTTTGTTTTACTTTCTATTCATATTTAGAGGAGGCGACTTCTACAAACTGACAAGAAAGAATTCTTTGTATTTGTATATGTGTTTGAGGAAAATATGACTGTTTGGACCATACAGACTTACAAAGAAGAATTGTATTAGTTAGTCAAGTAAATTAATTTAGAGAACCATTTTAAAACAATGATTGTTGACCAAAGTGCTGTGTAGAGAAATTAGAAATGAATGCAGAATGTTTCTGCAATTGCCAGTTGTTTAACGGTGTTATGTAAAATAAAGTGTTGGTCATAAGAAAATACATACAGTATTAATAATTAAAATGAAAATACAGTGCTAAAGACCTTAGTGTAGTACCCAAAATACAATCGTCATGATAATAATCGTGGTGTTAAGTGCTAAATTAGTAATAAGGACTAGGTTTGAATGAGTGGAAGAAGTACTGTAGCTGTTGAATGAAAACATGTTATGTCCACATTTTATGATTTTGAATTTTGCAGATAAACTGAGGGAATAAAGAGTAATTAAATTTTACAAGGACATGTTGGACTGGTTGGAGGTTTAGATTTGGTTTAGTTAATGTTGGAATCAGGTCTAGTTTAGAGTTATAGTAAGAGTCAGAGGGGCATTCAGGTGTGACGGTCAGGTTTAGGAGCTATTGAATACATAGGGTCCTCACAGGTACATAGAGACGAACACATGTGTGTACCTGTGTTCTGCGGACCCTGATGATCCAGGTAGGAGGGATGATGACGGCAGCGTGAGCTCCCAGAGAGCAGCACTCCTCTATCTGCTGCAGCATGAAGCATGTCACCTTATTGTGGTACTGAAACACAGACAGAGGATACATGTTCATAATGTTAATGTATTAGGAATAATACTGTTAATAATGTTAATGCATTAGGAATAATAATGTTAATATATTAGGAATAATACTGTTAATAATGTTAATGTGTTAGGACTTTAACTGCAGTAAAGAATCTGAATACTTCATGTTCACACTGAGGCGCTTCACATTGTCTCTGATGTTTGGATCTTTAAATATTTCACTGTCAGACATGAGGAACTTCCGGTTCCTGTTCTCTAAGAACTTACCGCCTGTTTGCACCACGAGCAGCTGATGGCAACAATCTCTTTGCTGTGAAATGAAAACTTCTGTTGAAATCCCTGTTGGTGATAAAGAGGAGACTCTGTTATCGCTCAGACTCCACATCTTACCAGTAAAAGAGCTTTGAGTGACGGACGGAGACTCACCTTCCCACACTGTCGACACTTCCCAGTCTGACGTCTCCTGTGGACCCAGTGGTGTCGCACAACGTTGGACTGGAACACAACCAATGATTTATAAGAGTTCACTTCCTGTTCGATTTTCTGAGCCAAAACTTTTCACACTAAAGTGTTCTGATCATCTTGTGGATTAAAGAAGTTATAGACAGACATTACAACAACGATGGGCCGCATTCACCAATATCTTCATGACTTTTTCATGAATTTGTTCTTCAGAAAGGTCCGAAGAGAAGCTTTTGTCAGATTCATGACGTGTTCTTAAAAGGTAGAATTGTTACATGTGGATAGTAGAATATGTAGCCGATTTAAAATAACTAAAGAAGATGCATGGGATGCTTTTATAAGTGGAAACCTCTTATAGTGATCACATTAATCATGGTCAAATTGATCCCCATAAGCGGATGATTATTTACATTTTATGTTTATTTATTTATTCATTTTTTCCCCTTATTTCTCATGCAGATTACCATCTGATTGACATTTGAATATTCATTACATGAATATGTAGAAATTAAAGCTTCACTATTTACTGAATTGACCATTTCAATCACTTTCAAATTACTGTACTGTTTATAATTGATAAAACTATAATAAAGTACAGTACTGTAAATTAAATATATATAACTGTAGTTTAATTAAATTAGCCATAAGCCTAGAACAGTATTGTGCTGTTTACAGATACGGTAACGTCAGAGGGGTTAACGGGCGACTAAGTCAAAGCTTGGCAGAAGTTTCAGTGTGTTTCTAAAGAGTCAATAAATAATTCTGTTTCCACTATAATGAAAATAATATATATATATATGTATAATATTATACATGATTAAAATGTTATTGTAATTTAAAGTGTAGAATGAAGAAAACAGGATAACCAATTATTTTGCACAAACATGTCAGCTCTCTCATATGTGGGTAAGTGTATAAATACATATAAGTGTGTTCTTGATGATGCGTAGATTCTGTTTTGTCCTTAAGAACAAATCCAAAATAAGAAAACATTGGTGAATGTCAGAAGGATATCTGTGTAAGTGGGCTCTAGGAAGAAATGTTCTCAGACTGACCTCTCGAACAGCCCGACATCCTGGTTCTCTAAATGACGGCTTGCACCTGAAATTAATCTGAACAGAGAGACGAGAGACTGTGAGGAGACACTTAATAATAATATAATAATAATGTGAGAGAAGATGTTAATGCAGAGAGGATTTACCTTCTCTAGCTGCTCCATGCACATCGTGTGGACCGATATCTTACATCCAGCACATTTCTTCCTTGCCACTGACTTTTGCTGCAGAAAATAATTATATCATTGTGATACATATGAAAAGCTTCTAGTATTTTTTTCAATATTTAATTTCTTAGTCAATAGAGGGTCTAAAGCCTTTTAGTAAAGTGAAACATAATGGTCTTAACATGTGGACAGTTCCTCTAAGTTGAGACACCATCCTTTGTTTTATTAACAGGCAGTACAGTGTTTGTGACCACAGGGGGCGCCCTGACTCACCAGTGATTTAGCGATGCAGTACTGCTCTCCAACATAACAGAAGTCTCCAGATCCACTGGTCTCAAACCAGATGTGGTCCCCGAACTGGGCGTTGTCCTGCGATAAACATAAATCATTTCTACAATCTTTTGTTCAACGGAGTCAAGTATAAACCTGACGTCTAACTATGAATCTAACAGCCTCATTGATTGAATCATTTGATGCTGAATGCTGATTGGCTGGTTCAGCAGCGACTCACGCTCCAGTCCACGGTGCTGTTGGGCTCCTGCAGCGGGTCGGTCTGTCCGGACGTAGACGCGTTGGGCTGAGTCGTCACGTTCTGCAGACCCGACTTGGCGATGGCTTTCCTGAAACCACAACAGGACAGAAGACCTTTTAAGGAAACAGACTCCAGATCGGTTTATATGTTTTATTAGTTGTAGTTTTGTCATGTTATGTTTCCCCTTGTAGTCTGTAAATGTTTGTTCATTTTCCACAAAGCTGCAGTTTTATGGAGCAAAGTAAATTCACTCACTTCACTTAGTATTTTTTATATCAAATAAACAGCACTGTTAACATAATTATGTTTTACCTCAGTTAGTTTAGCTGAATTCAACCATCAATGTAGTGGACTATTGTGGTTGCTATGGTTACCTGAAGCCTAATGTAAATGAAGCACTGATATACAGAGATGTGTAACTAGTTTTATTATTTTGGAGAACAATAAACTGAACAGAAACCTACCAGACAACCAGCTCTCTGTAACTATTTTAATATGAAATCCCTGTTTATTTGCATTTTTAACACATAGTGTGCTAAACATTTCCTGCACACCTGTTCTTTTACCTTTGAGAGGATGCTGACATGAACCTGAACCTTTAAACCAAGTCCGAACCCTCAAACTGGCCTTAGATGAAGAGAGGACCTGATAAAATGTCCTCATTTCAAAAACTGTCCTCACAAGGTCCATGATTCTAATTGGTCCCCACAAAGACAGTTGTATAAGAACGACACACACACACACACACACACACACACACACACACACACACACACACACACACACACACACACACACACACACACACACACACACACACACACACACACATTCTTTGACCTTAGCAACAGAGCTGCTCTGTTGATCAGTGATCAGTCAATGAGCTCCATGGAGGACGTTTGTGTCTCCAGCTGAGAACCTTCTTAATCATCTCATGACTTTTAGTAACTTTTCATATTTCCTGCAGGACGAAGTCGGACTCTGAACGTTACCAACAAACCAAATGTACACCAAAAAACCCCACTGTTGTCTTATGACATTGAACACATCCAACAAAATAAAAGAAGAAAACATGGGAGTGGGAGAGGAATTCTGTTTACAAGGTACACCTGAAAGCACCATGAACTCCCCGCAGGTGGTCACATGCTTCAACTTACAAAGAGATGTAGACATAAAACCAGCTGGCTATCTAACCTGTTATAATGTGGATTTCACAGGTTTGCAGTTTGAATTCTGTTTTAGGAGACTGCGACAAATTTTCCACATTAAGAAAGAATGAAAACATATTAAAGATTGTGTTTCACCAAATAATGTGTCCTTATGTGGGACAATACTTCTTCTATAGAGTGAGAGGACGAGGTGGAGACATTTATACGTGTTTAGTGTTTTAAGATGGACTTGATGGAACCTGAATCTATCATTTAAAACGCTCTTTGAGGTTTGTTGTTATCAGTGGATTAAATCTGCCTCCTTTCTCTCTGTAACATTCAGACAAACTCCAGCCGCCATGTTGGATCTCTGGTCTACATACAGCAGGAAGCCGCTCCAGCTCTCCAGGTGGGAGTCGCAGCCGCGGGCGCCCAGCGGGCTGAGGGCTCCGGGGCCCCGGTAGAAGGCCGGGTGGTTGAGGTAGTGGACTGAAGTCCTGCGGCTGGGCAGCAGGGGGCCCCGTCCTGGCCAGGGGCTCCCGGCCTTGGAGATGGTGGAGATCCTCCTCCTCTTCCTCTGGCTGGAGGCCCGCTGGCGGCCGAGAGGAGCGGCGTCTCCTGAGAACACCTGAGACGAGTTCCTCCTCAGGCAGCGGGGGGGCCTGATGAGGGGCCGTGACGCCGGCGGGCGCTGAGGAGGGTCTCTCGTCGCCTCCAACCCGGAGGAGGAGGCGTGGTTGGAGGAGAAGTGCGACCAGGAGGCGTCCTCCTCCTCCTCCTCCTCCGCCAGCTGCTCCGCCTCCGACGGCTGGTTGGCTTCTGATTGGCTGGCTTCTGATTGGCTGGCTTCTGATTGGCTGTCGTTGGCGGTGGAGTAGTCGCTGCTGTCGTCGTCTCCGTCCGAGTGGAGGCTGCTGGAGCGGGAGAACATCCTCCTGCTGTTGGCCCCGCCCCTCACCTCCACCTGCTGCTCTCCGGCCAGTAGCCCCGCCCCCTCCCCCTCCTCCTCCTCAGCCATCTGGATGAGGCTGGCGAGCAGCATGGAGGGGCCCAGCAGGTGGGTGTCGATGGTCCGCAGCTTCCCCACCTTCCTCCGGCACACGGCGAACCGTGGGTTGAGGCTGGGGGTGGTGGTGCTGGAGCGCCGGCGAACGTGTCCCGCCCACCTGCTCTGCCGGGCCGTTTTGCCAGACGCCCCCTCCGGCGCACGGCAGCGCCCCTGCAGCTGGACGCTGGGGCGGCGCCGCTGGGTCAGCGTGGAGGACGGCAGCCCGGCGTTGGACCGCCGGCGGGCCTTGCTGGTCGGGACGGCCACGCTGGGCCTCCGCTGGCGGACGGAGTCAGCCTCCGCCTCCGCCGGCAGAACCGCCTCCTTCCTCTTAAAGTGACGGCGGAAAAACGTGTCCATGTTGGACGGAGAGAGGAGGAAGACGTCTGAAATGATCCTCTCTGGCTGTTGGGCGCAAAAAGTAGTTAGCTTTGAGTTCAGAGCTGACGGAGAAGCTCAGATATATTATCAAGAAAACTACAGGAAGTGTAGTTCATACAACAAAAACCAATAATCTGTTTTAAAGAGAGCCAAAGTCAAACTGTGACCTCAAGGTTCTAGTTCTTCTGGAGTCTGGGGTCAGTTCAGGTGTCTTAATAAAAATAGGACAGTAAAGTGTCTGTGGTTAGTTCAGGTGTCTGTAACAACAGTAGGACAGTAGAGGCGGGTTGATATATTTTAGAAAGTAAACTCCAGGGACATGCTTCTTGTTTTCAGATTGATGAAACAAACCCTGATTTCATTGAGACTAGACAGGAAGTGACATCATGACTTCAGCTCTCCATAAAACCACTGGACCACCTCAGTCTCTGGTTCTGATTCACTGCTGTTGTGATGCGTTCAAAGCTTCTTAGAAAAGTTCTGTATTCGACTACAGTTTGTAAACCTGATCATAAAACGGTTTGGATCGTCATGGAGTAAATGTATCTTTTATTGATCCCTGATCACGCTTTTTTGCCACCGATACTAGTTCCAGATCATTGATGATCCATATTGGCAGACACAGATTGTTCCTATTAGCCGTTAGAGGTGCTGCTAACGTTACTAGCGCTCCTCCTGTTAGCCGTTAGCGGTGCTGCTAACGTTACTAGCTCTCCTCCTGTTAGCCGTTAGCGGTGCTGCTAACGTTACTAGCTCTCCTCCTGTTAGCCATTAGCGGTGCTGCTAACGTTACTAGCTCTCCTCCTGTTAGTGCTGCTAACGTTACTAGCTCTCCTCCTGTTAGCCGTTAGCGGTGCTGCTAACGTTACTAGCTCTCCTCCTGTTAGTGCTGCTAACGTTACTAGCTCTCCTCCTGTTAGCGGTGCTGCTAACGTTACTAGATCTCCTCCTGTTAGCGGTGCTGCTAACGTTACTAGCTCTCCTCCTGTTAGTGCTGCTAACGTTACTAGCTCTCCCCCTGTTAGTGCTGCTAACGTTACTAGCTCTCCTCCTGTTAGCCGTTGGCGGTGCTGCTAACGTTACTAGCTCTCCTCCTGTTAGCCGTTGGCGGTGCTGCTATCGTTACTAGCTCTCCTCCTGTTAGCCGTTAGCGGTGCTGCTATCGTTACTAGCTCTCCTCCTGTTAGCCGTTAGCGGTGCTGCTAACGTTACTAGCTCTCCTGTTGGTTTAAACACAGGTTGGTTGTTTACACTGTAACATTATCAGAGATCAGAGACTAGAGAAGAATAAATAATAGAAATGTGTCGTCACTTTTTCTTTCATAATGAAAGAGAGGATACTTTGTTTCCCATAAATAAACAGTTTTGATTAAACTTTGCTGCAGTCAAAAAACCTATATATAAATATAAATTAAATTCAAATCAGATTCATTCATTTCCAGAATCAGCCTGAACATTTCATCAAAAGAGGATGTTGTGGAAGACAAACTGCTGTTTCTATGACACATGAATTATAAAACACTCAGAGGAAGTGGGGGGGCAGAATGTCAACAGGAAGCAACAGTAGTTACGGCCATGACTACCTGCTGCTTCTCTTCCTCCAAACAACAACATCACTCCAGTAATTAGTCTGGGCCGACATCCTGACTGCTTCAGTTTAAAGCTGTTTAAGAGGAGAAGATGTTAACTCTAGATCATTTGATGGTTCTTTATTAAAGTGACAGTGAGGGTCTTTTAACTGGTCCTGAACCAGTCTCAGTTTAGTCCTGGTCCTCTATAGACCTCCATCAGTAAACGAGACCATCAGAGAGAAGATCGTCTGTTTCTATAAAATTATTCTTAAAGCTCGTCATCGGAGCCACCGGGTCGGATTCTGGAGAAACCAGATGAACTCATGCAGTAAAACGAGAGGTTTTCTAAAGGGACTCTGGTGAACGGAGACACTTCAGCTTTAGTCCACAGGGGCCGTGAGTCTTCTGTGTACCGCGATGAGACAAACACCTTCATCACCAAACACCTCAAGTTTAAACAGTAACCAAACAAGAGGTCCTCGACCCGGGACGAGGGACGGACCATGAGACCAGGACCCATTCAGGTGTCCTCGTACAAACACCAAGGTGTCCACATAGACGACGTAGAGAGGATCGTAGATATGAATTACAGCTCGGGTTGAAACCAAACAGTGCAACTGGGAACAAGTAAAATACTACGAGACTATAAAGAGCCTGAACGCCTCTCTGGATCTGAGCGCCTCCCATCAGGAAGAAGAACCAGAACAACTCTGAAAGATCAACGTGCATGAATAGAAAATCACTTCAGCACTTTAATCTGCCGTGTTGTCAAATGTTTCTGCCTCTTAGTTTTGTGTTGTTTTTTTGCAAAAGACAAATTTTCCCTCAAGGACAATAAAGTTTTTCCATCAAAACATCTGTGAGACAGTAAAGTGACTCTAAACGTCTCTGCTTCACACTGAGCCTCCTGCTGCTCTAATAATACAGATTATAATATATATGTCGGTGTTTTGCATCTTTCTGCACGTTTTTAGTATTACCTGTGGTAAATGATCTCAGTGATAATCAATAACATTCATCACTACACATGAAAAAACAAACTAAATGTGTATTAATGTGTTCTGCCCTCATATTTAAGATAAATGAATAAAGTTTGTCTGATGACAGCAGCTGATCTGCTTCACACCTCCCTATTTAAAGCTCCTCCTCCTCCTCCTCCTCACTCTGCAGCCTCACCTGTCTGACCAGCAGCCAATCACAGATCAGGCCGACAAAGAAACCAAACAAACACAATCAGAGAGCAAACAGAGGAGAGGCTCAGTGACGATGACGATGATGAAGGTTTGACAAACAGCAGCAGATGTTCTGTAATAAACAGCAGCGTGTGGACAAACAGAGACAACCAATGAGAGACTCAGTTTAGATAAATGTCTCTGATGGACAAACAGCTGGAGGAGAAGAGAGACTCTATAACTTCCTGTTGATCATGTGACATCATAATAAACGGTCCAGAGGACACGTCCAAACAGACAAGAGTCCTCATGGGTTGATTAATGGAGTAAAGGAACCAACAGACCGGACTCTCATCACTCGTTTGAGATACGAGACACATAGATAAATCATTTTTTCATAATTCAAACAATCCAAAGTTTCCTATTTTATTTTTCTAACAAATGTCTTGTGTGAGAAGTTCTCACAGAATACGATGCTAATGTTAAACGGATCACATATTAGCATGCTAATGTTAAATGGATCACATATTAGCATGCTAATGTTAAACGGATCACATATTAGCATGCTAATGTTAAATGGATCACATATTGGCATGCTAATGTTAAACGGATCACATATTAGCATGCTAATGTTAAACGGATCACATATTGGCATGCTAATGTTAAACGGATCACATATTAGCATGCTAATGTTAAACGGATCACATATTAGCATGCTAATGTTAAACGGATCATATATTAGCATGCCAACGTTAAACGGATCACATATTAGCATGCCAACGTTAAACGGATCACATATTAGCATGCCAATGTTAAACGGATCACATATTAGCATGCTAATGTTAAACGGATCACATATTAGCATGCTAATGTTAAACGGATCACATATTAGCATGCTAATGTTAAACGGATCACATATTAGCATGCTAATGTTAAACGGATCACATATTAGCATGCTAATGTTAAACGGATCACATATTAGCATGCCAATGTTAAACGGATCACATATTAGCATGCTAATGTTAAACGGATCACATATTAGCATGCTAATGTTAAACGGATCATATATTAGCATGCCAACGTTAAACGGATCACATATTAGCATGCTAATGTTAAATGGATCACATATTAGCATGCCAACGTTAAACGTCAAACATTCAGTGACTAGTCTTTAAATACTTCCACTGCATGACGTCAATATGTTAAAATATGAATATCACAGATATTAAAGTGTCTTCAGACCTGAAATAAATGATTGATTGTATAAATTATTACCAACAATCTTTAATGGACAAATTAATATTGAATTAAAGACAAAAGGCACCAATAAAAGAGTGAATTGTTAAATTTTAAAGTTCAGTTTCCTCCTAACTCTTCACAGTCTTTGTGTTTAAGTCACGCATGATGATAATATTAATAATATTAAAACAATATAATAATATTAAAGATAAAATGGCAAATATACCAAAATAACAAGATTCAATTTAAATGTAATGCAAAAAATATCTGTTTGTGTCAAAAGGAAGATTTTTATTTTGGCTCTTTTTTGATGATTATTTTCAGCAACATATTGTGTTATTAATAAACAGATATGAGTCACACATCAACAGCTCATGTTACATCATGTAACAAACGTATTTGTACACTAATCCACATTCAGAGCAAAACTGAACATCCAGAAAATCATCACTAAGGTTTTGTTTTCCAGTCAACAGGACGCTGCTGTTAAACTGAATAAAAGATCTCTGGTCAGATTTATAATCTCACTTTGTAACATTTTATTTTTTAACCTGAAAAATCCTTTTACAATATTCAACAAACAAACAGATTCTTCCACAATCAACAACTAGAAGAGAAATAAACTGACTAAGGGCATCGTGTTGAAGCATGACAGAGATAAAAAAACATTAAAACTTCAGATTTGAATCTAAACTTTGATCATTTATTTCAATTAATAAAGCTTCATATGGTTTGTTTTATAAAAACATATATTCATTAAAAACCAGGTTTGAGTTCTGCAGCGTTTTGACAGCAGCCTCATAGATTCACATCTCAACAGCTGTGAAGTTAAAAGATCATAAAGATCATAAAGAGTGATGTGGTCCACACACACTAACACACACAAACACACACACACACTAACACGCACACACACACACACACACACACACTGAATCCAGCAGAATAAATCAAAGTACAGAAACCTTCAGAGAGCTCTGATACAACCTGAGAGAAGGAGTCGGTCCAGGAGGATGAGGAGGAGGAGGAGGAGCAGAGAGAGGAGAGACGCTAAGCTGCTGTTTAAAATAACTCCTTAACTCAATCTGATCCCAGAGCAGCTTCACGAGGCTCTCTGAGGTCTGACGGGACCCCAGAGCTGACCCGGGACCGGCTCTCTAACAGAGCTGATTCAGGACCAGCTCACTCACTTTAAAAGAGCAGATCCAGGACAAGCAGATCCAGGAGCAGCTGATCCAGGACAAGCAGATCCAGGAGCAGCTGATCCAGGAGCAGCTCCTCCTCTCAGGCCGTTTTGTCAGAGATGAGTAGAGCCGCCCCCTCCAACATCCCAGAATACTCTCATTAACACTTCAAGGCTGCTGCTGAATTATGGATCCGGATCAACAACAGATCAGAGACGAGCCGCCGCAGGTTGAACCGCATTAACATGCAGGGCCGTCACTAATTAGTGCAGGACCACATTCTGCGGGTCGCTTGTGTGGTTGCTATGGAGTGAACGTCATGGCAACCGATCCTCGAGCCCCTCAGGATCCGGATCAATGAGCATCTTCAGGACCACTTTCATGATCGATTCATAAATCAGATGAATTATTAATAAGAGAACAGGATATGTATTTATACTGGTGCTGGTGATTAAAATGATTTATTGATTATGAAGATATCTGATAATCTGATCAATTAATAATCATTTCAGATTACTCAATAAAAAAAATGCCACAAATAAACAGAAAACGATTCAACTGAATAATAATAATCTCACCACAAAACTAAATAAAATTAAACATTATTACATTCTAAAATATTCGTTTCTCCGGTTACAGAGTGAATTAAAAATAAAAGGCACCAACAAAATAAAGAATTGTTTTCTACTGATGACTGATTCTAATACGTTTATCATAATATAGATCATATGAAAACATGATTAAATTTGATTACAAATAAAAGATAATATCTGTATTTGTGAAAGGACGACTTTTATTTTGGCGGTTTTTGATCGGTTCATATCATGTTATTACATTTAAATCATTTTAACACTTTTCTGTGTTTTACATTAAATATTACATCATCTTTAGATCTCTCCTTTTATAGAACAAACCATTCAGATTAATCAATAATAAAAAAATATTGTTTGTTTCTTTTTGAATATAAAAAAAACCACAAATCAACATTTAAACGTGTTCGTTGTGATCAAACTGGAGCCTGATTAGTCGACAGCAGAGGCAGCTCTTCTCAATGAAACTGATCAACGTGATCAATAACTTCAGCAGTAAAATCAATATGAACATGGAGAAGTGGAACCAATCAGACTGATCAGATCCTAACGTTGAAAGAGGAGATTTAAATCAGGATGACTTCCTGACTTATAGTCCTAAAAACACTGGGTACTACGTTTCCAACAATGCACCCGGATGGTGTCTTTCATTAACAGCCTCCCTGTCTTTCAAACTCCACCTTGATGACATCACTATGACATCACTATGACGTCACACGACGCGGCCCTTTAAGAGACATTAGACTGAAGAGGAGTCTCTCTGTGACTCATCCTCTTTAACATGAGTTCTTCTCCTTCCTCTTTGTCTTCTCCTCCTCCTTCTTCTTCTCCTCCATCTTTGTCCTCCTTCTCCTTCTTCTCCTCCCTCTTTGTCTTCTTCTTCTCCTCCTTCTTCTTCTTCTTCTTCTCCTTCCTCTTTGTCTTCTCCTCCTTCTTCTTCTTCTTCTTCTCCTTCCTCTTTGTCTTCTGTCTTCTCCTTCTCCTCCTCCTCCTTCCTTCTACTTCTACTTCTCCTTCTTCTCTCCTCCTCCTCCTCCTCCTCCTTCTTCTTCTGTGGTTTTGGACGTGCGTCTTCTTCGTTGGTGCTTTTTAAACAAGGCGTCAGATTAGCTGGAGGATTAAAAGATCAGCAGCCGTGTGACTGACGTGATGCCTTCACTGACCTGTCAGGCTATTTACAACCAACTGCGCCGCGTTACTACCACTAGTACTGCATTAAAGTACTACACTCATGTGCTGCATTCAAGTACTGCATTCAAGTACTAGTAGTGTAACTGATTCATGTTGCTGTATGCTTCTGCTCCACTACATCTTCTACTTTAATTAGTGACTCACTTCAAAATCTATTAAAATACAATATTTCCCTCTGGATTGAAGTGAAGTAGAAGTATAAAATAGTGTAGAACGGAAATATACAAGTAAAGTATAAATATACCTCAAGACTGTATTTAACTACAGTACTTATTTACTGGCCTCTGATTGGCTCTTGGCTGCTTGCATCATGAGAGACGACATGTTGATCCCAGTGATGACGGATGAAGCAGAGCAGGATTATTAATGAGCATTATTTACATTTGTTGTTTTATAAAGTGGTTGATTTTGTAGAAATCTGAAATTTGTATCAAAGGTTTGAAAATATGGAAACGTTTCCTCTCGTCTGCTTTAAAAAGGAACCAGAGAAACCTGCTGACAGACTCTGTCTGACTGATGAATACTTCATTAATCCTCCGGATCAGATTCCCCTTAAATAAAGACGACATCCATCATCAAGACCAGAGACGCATACACACCAAAGACTACAGAGACACAGAAAGACTACAAAGACACAGAATATATAGATATATAGATATATAAATAATATAATAATATAATATAATATGAGAGGGGCGTTCAGGTGAAACAGAGATTGAGGTTTGTAGATAAAGATATTTATGATGTCATTTTTTTATTGCCCTCAAATGTGTCATTCCACTAATTAATGATTTCTCACTAATCCATAATCAGAGGAGGATCTGGAGGAACGGGGTCTGGTAGGGGGTTGATGTGGTCCTGGTGCTGGTCTGCGTTCACTGACAGGAAAACTGATCCTGGACCAGCTGAGATATCAGCTTTCAGAGCGAGAGCACGACTAAACTAATGAGGTTCAGTCAGTGGAGACAAATGTGATCAATACATGTGATCACTAACATACTACTGATACTAATAATGAGTAATCACAAACAGCTCTCCACGAGCTCATCCTGTTATTTAAATGAAAAACATGAGTTCTGTTCTCAGCTGGCGAGCTGTCCTCAGACTCCGGTGCTGCTCCGCCCCCTGCTGGTCGGACCCGGTACCACGGTCCTGTTTCCTCATCAACCATTTAAATCCTCTTTGTTAAGCAGCGTTTGTGTTGAGGATGTTTTTCTTGACCTTTGAGTTCTTTCCTTCCTTCCTTCCTGACCGCCCACCTTTCACTCCTCCTCCATCACACCTCCTCCTCCTCCTCTTCTTCTTCTTTCCTGCTGCTGTTGTTGTTTTTTACTTCAAATCTCTCTCTGAGAAAAAACGGGACAATCGGCTGCTCCTCCTGCTCCAGTCGACCTCCTCAAAAGGAGGAACAGCTTTTTGTTACTATTCCTCCTCTGGTCTCTCCTTTTCCTTCTTTTTGTCAGCACTAAATCTTCTTCTCCTTATTTCCTCCTCATGAGCTCCTCCTCCTTCTGATCATCTACTTCTCCTACTGTCCTGTACTCCTCATGCTCCTCATGCTCCTCCTCTTCCTCTTCTAGTTCCTCCTCCCTTTGACATATACTTTTTTCAATTTTTTCTCATCATGGTTCTCCTCCTGTCGAGCTCCTAATCGTTCTTCCTCCTGTCATCTTGTCCTCCTAACTTATGGTCCTCCTCCTCTTCGTCCTCCCTATGACCTCCCACACTCTCTTTTTACTCCTCATGGCTCTCCTCGTCCTGCTTATAGACCTTGTACTCCTGCTTCCTCCCTATATACTTTCAGCTATTACTCCTCTCTCCAGCTCTTCATCTTTGTCCTCATCTTTGTCCTCCTCTTCCTCCTCCTCCTCCTCTTCCTCCCTACGAGCCAGAGTCCCTCCTGGACCAGACTATTTATAGAAACAGGGCAAGTGAGCGACAAAGATAGCTCAGGAAATGGGTCTGTGTAATCTCTGGGTCCACACACACACACACAGATATAAATACTACTTTAAGGTTCAGCTCACTTAAATGAAGTTCATGTATTTTTATCTGCAGTTATGAAGACTTCCAGAGCAGGCTAGCGTTAGCTTATGGTGTTAGCATGCTTACACCAGCTAATTAGCGGTAAACAAGCTGAGGCATCGTAACATTTAGACTAAAAGTCTTATTTAGCTCCGCCCCTCAAACTTCAGAACATCAGTCCACCAGTGGATGGCATCACCATGACAACGTCCACTTATTATTACAGACAAACTCAAGCTCCCTTACTCGCTTTCTCTGTAGCTCTCAGCGGAGTTATGAGAGGAAACTCAATAATCAGAGATCAGAGTCATACTCTTCATCTTCTCTCTGTTTGAACCCTTTGACCTCCTCAGTGATACCATCAGGATTCTGCTTCTGAGCAGATGACCTTCATATGATTCATAATCATGTTGAACATCAGCCTGATGCTTTTTAAACGACTTCCTGTTCAACAGCAGATCTACAACATTATTACAGACCATAACACTACCATAACACACATCCATACTGAGAACAACAACCTCCTAATGTTCAACAAATGATCTTCTAAAACGAGATCACAGAGAACTAAACTTATAAAGATCAGAATATGAGACGACTATCAATTAATCAGAGGACGTCTCAGGTTACTACTGGAGACGTTAAAGAGTTTACTACGAGATGGAAGTACAACAACATCTGTGGAGAGTACCTGAACAGGTAAACAGAGTACCTGAACAGGTAGAGAACAGAGTACGTGAACAGGTAAACAGAGTACCTGAACAGGTAGAGAACAGAGTACCTGAACAGGTAGAGAACAGAGTACCTGAACAGGTAGAGAACAGAGTACCTGAACAGGTAAACAGAGTACCTGAACAGGTAGTGAACAGAGTACCTGAACAGGTAGAGAACAGAGTACCTGAACAGGTAGAGAACAGAGTACCTGAACAGGTACCTGAACAGGTACAGAGTACCTGAACAGGTAGAGAACAGAGTACCTGAACAGGTAGAGAACAGAGTACCTGAACAGGTAGAGAACAGAGTACCTGAGGAACAGAGTACCTGAACAGGTAGAGAACAGAGTACCTGAACAGGTAAACAGAGTACCTGAACAGGTAGAGAACAGAGTACCTGAACAGGTAAACAGAGTACCTGAACAGGTAGTATTTGTCTGCTGATCTACTCAGAGAGCGATCTGAGTCTCGGACACGCGACTCGGCCAGTGATGTCATCTGATCACCTGTCAAAGGTGAAAGACCTGCTGTGACATCACTGATGGGGCGTGGCCTGTCTCAGACTGAAGGAGCCTCAGTGAAACAGAAGAAGACCAGGAGTCCATTTCACACTGAAACATTTGATCCGGTGTGTGTGTGTGTGTGTGTGTGTGTGTGTGTGTGTGTGTGTGTGTGTGTGTGTGTGTGTGTGTGTGTGTGTGTCACAGTGACATCACAGCCATCAGACAGACGGACACGTAAATAACTTTCTTCAGACCAGATGTTGTCAGCTGCTCTGCTCCAGCTGTGTCTCCATGACAACAACACATCCTTTACTTCAGCACATATATACTGTGTACAAATACTCCATGCTGTAAAAGTACTACATCCTTCAGTAAAAGTACTCTAGTAATAGTACTCAGTATATAACCTCCTTCCAGACTGTTTAAGTATTCACGAGTTAAAAAGTAAAGAGCTGAAGAATGAGGCGATTAATCAATTGATGAGTCAACAGAAGATTAATGCTTCACATTAATGATCGTTAATAATCGTTATGAAGCTAAACGTCACGTTCTCTCTGTTTCCTGCTTCTCTGATCAGAGTATCTGTTGTTTTATATCTTTGTAAACAGACAAACAAGAAATTATTTTCATAGTTTTCTCATTCTTTGACGTCATTAGGCGTCGACAGTAGCTGTAGATATGTATAAATGTAAATAGCAGATATGACCTGTAGGTGAAGACGTCTCATCGAGCTGTGTGATACGACATTTTGATATTTTCTTACATTTTATAAACAAAATGATTAATTGATTAATTGTAATATTGAAAAAGCTTAATTTAGTGACTCATTGATGTTCAATAAATACTAAATCTACAAATGAATCAATTGTCACAATAATTCTTGGATAAAGGTCCATTTATTTTTATAATATATCATATTTTATATTATATTTTGCACATACATCCTAAAATATTAATACGCAAAGTAACTTCAGCTCTCAGATAAATGGAATGGAAAAGAGACATAAAGTTGCAGAAAATGAAAATATACAAGTTAAGTTCTTTTATCTTAGTAGAGATGTTGAGTACTTTTTGTTTTACTTTGAAATATGATCACAATGTATATAAATGAGAAATAATAAAAAATGATGATGATGATGATGATGATGATGATGATAAACCAGTGGACCTCTTCAACATAAACTAGTTTGGTGACATCAGTCTGCTGGCTTTAAAAACTCTTTTTTATTGCTTATTTATAACACTTGTTTTTTTATTTCATTTTTTTTTTATCTTGTCTTTCTTCTACTATGTCTCTTGTGTGCACTTTACTCTCTGCTGCTGTAAGCCTGAAAATGTCCCCACTGCGGGACTAATAAAGGATTATCTTAATTTATCTTATCTTATGAGGATTAATGTTTCACAGTAAACAGAGTGAAACGACACAGATTTAAAGGTTAGAAGTTTATATCGACACCTCAGTGCTTTGAGTTCTAAAATGTAAGTTTGAATTCAATATTTTACAAGAACACTTTTTCATTATTATAAAGAAAATAAGTATATTTTATATTTTGGAAGCAAAAGAAGAGAAACTTATTTTTTCATCTAAAAGTCTAAAAACATGTTTTTATGTTCGTTACAGCAGAGGAACAGAGACATGACGGAGCACGTTCCACACCAGACTGGTTCTCTGAGATTAAAGCTGCTGTACAGAAACATGCTGACCTGATGCTAATGTTAGCATGCTAACAGCCAAACGAGGCTCCAGCTGAGGCTGATGGGAAACATCTGGGAGGAGAACCAGGATCCATCAGGTTCAGGTTCAAATCCCTGCAGCAGGTTATCAACACACAAACTCACAGGCTGACACATTCATGGAGTAACTGATCCCCCTCACAGTACAGCACACATTAACGCCACAGTTTACCGTTAACCGTCACAGTGTAAATAAAGTTCTACTGACGATCGTTATCCTCCAGTATTCAGTAAAACATGAGATCAGGACGTCATTTATGCTTCTCTAGTCTCTGATCTCTGATAATGTTACAGTGTAAACAACCAACCTGTGTTTAAACCAACAGGAGAGCTAGTAACGTTAGCAGCACCGCTAACAGGAGGAGAGCTAGTAACGTTAGCAGCACCGCTAACGGCTAACAGGAGGAGAGCTAGTAACGTTAGCAGCACCTCTAACAGGAGGAGAGCTAGTAACGTTAGCAGCACCGCTAACAGGAGGAGAGCTAGTAACGTTAGCAGCACCGCTAACGGCTAACAGGAGGAGAGCTAGTAACGTTAGCAGCACCTCTAACAGGAGGAGAGCTAGTAACGTTAGCAGCACCGCTAACGGCTAACAGGAGGAGAGCTAGTAACGTTAGCAGCACCTCTAACAGGAGGAGAGCTAGTAACGTTAGCAGCACCGCTAACAGGAGGAGAGCTAGTAACGTTAGCAGCACCGCTAACAGGAGGAGAGTTAGTAACGTTAGCAGCACCTCTAACAGGAGGAGAGCTAGTAACGTTAGCAGCACCGCTAACAGGAGGAGAGCTAGTAACGTTAGCAGCACCGCTAACAGGAGGAGAGTTAGTAACGTTAGCAGCACCTCTAACAGGAGGAGAGCTAGTAACGTTAGCAGCACCGCTAACGGCTAACAGGAGGAGGTTCGGTTCAGTTACATTATGATGCGTTCAGGCTCTGTTCAGTTAAATGAGTATTGGTTGAAGGTAAATTATAACGTTATCATGATGTGTTCACATGTAATCTGTAAAATGTAGTGTTGGTGATAAACTAGAATAAATCCAGTAGTTTGAAGGAGATGTTTTCACGTTAATATAAAACAAACGCTCCCCCCCATCCCCATCCTCGTCCTCCTCCTCTTCCTCGTCCCTCCTCCTCCTCCTCCCTCCTCCTCCTCCCCCTCCTCCTCCTCCTCCTCCTCCTCCTCCTCTCAACCCTTGGACCTTTCAGATTGGATCCTCTCCTCCAGAGTGAATATTCCCCTCGGTCTCTAAAAGCGTCTTTATTAATCTCTTCATCTTCATCTTCATCTTCAGGTATAATTAGCGGATCGTTAGGAGACGTGTCACCTAACCGGACTTCTGCTCTCGTTACCTTTTTGATTCTCAGCGGAGAATATTTAGGATCCGTGTACTAAGTATTCAGATCCTCTGCTGAAGTAAAAGCACCACTACAACAGTGTAGAAATACTCCGTTAACGGAAACAGTCCTGCAATAAATAGTTACATTTTAGTTAAATAATATATTTAACTAAAAGATATCTGAAGACTTTTAAAATATGTTTAAATATGCAAATGAGGCTTTATCTATGAATTCATTTCCTTACATTTCCAGAACATAAATCTGAATATTATATATAAAGACAGGTTCAAACTTCTAGTTTCATTTTGTTATCAAATGGAAATACTCCTTAAAGTACAAGTAGCTCAGATTGTACTTCAGCGCAGTACTGCAGTAAATGTACACACACACACACACACACACACACACACACACACACACACACACACACACACACACACACACACACACACACACACACACACACACACACACACACACGATTACTCAGAGATCAAACAGGAAGTCAGAGTGCAGTTCAGTTTGACCTCCCACTGGAAACATGAACTCAGACACACACATGATTAGATCCTGAGTGTTAATACGAAAAATATATATATATATATATATAGAGAGATATATAGAGAGAGAGAGAGAGAGAGAGAGAGAGAGAGAGAGAGAGAATACACACACCTCTATAAAACTGGTATTTGTTAGTAGAGAACTGATCTGATTAAAAACTTGTTTCTTTGACTCTGAACTCTGATTCAAACTAAGTATTTGATCGTCTCTGACATCAGATGAACTTCAGAGTAGAAATAGAAATGTGTAAATGTCTCATCTTTATTTTTCTATGTTAAAG